>NW_015389573.1:22433-43123 GCF_001527695.2 Protobothrops mucrosquamatus
TGCTTACAAAAGATTTACTGTATTGTGATTTGCATATAGTTATCTTTAAAAGAAAGAGTAGTACTTTTGTGAAGTGAGAGATTCAATCTGAACAATCCACACCGAACAAGACTGCCATCTTCTGTCTTATCTGATAGAAATATAAATCCAGGACAGAGGAACTATAGCTTATTATCTGCTCCTTATGATCATTTGTGGAGAATAGTATTTCCTCTCAGGTAGTTTCAAAAACAATCATGAACGTTGAAAACCATTAGAACATTGTCGTAGAAATATTATTTTGCAATATAATTCTTTTGATTTGTGCTGTGCTAGAAATTTTATAATAGTAGAAACATGGGGGGAAAGGCATTAGTAGAACATTTCTTCTATCATAAGAATAGCCCTGGCATAGAATTTCCTCTTATTTAAATTAAATTATTTAAATTAACATTATGTTATTAACATTTACATGAAACAAATGGAGGGAGGGAGGGGGAGAGAGAGAGAGAGAGCATGAGAGAAAGAGAGAATATAGAAAATGCACTTCAGATACAACTATATGTCAGCAAAATTAGTCAGTTTCACGTGGAAAGAGAAAATCAGAGATAGTGTACCCATATAATTACCCATTTTTAAAAGTATGTAAGATCATGTAAGATATAGAATTATCTCTGAGTTACTCTGAGCACATCTCTATATGGTTCAGTTCACCACTGTAATCAATGGTACAATAATATGGTATGTTTATTCAGTAAAGTATACTTGTGAAAGTGCTAGTTTCAAGTAGGAGTAGATTAAAAAAAATTTCAAGTGACTGTAAATTTTTAAAAATTCAACACTATCTAAAATTATCTGTATTTATTTTAGAGTTTCCAATAGATTTTGTCAACTGTGGCAATGTAAACATCAATTGTTTATCAATAAAGGATGCCATTTATTACTGTCTCTGTATCTCCCACCAACTTTTTGGGATAGTTCAGATTATTGAGCCCTGAGAATGATTAAATAAAAAGTAGATTAATAAAGCCAGAAGGTATCAAAAGAATGAGACAGAGTAACATTGGCAAACTTGTTCCGCAGAAGCAAAACAAATGTGTAGAAACAAGCAAACATAATAAGGGTTTAAAACATAAGATATATAAGTTTATATAAAGTTTAGAGGTGTCTCTCCCTTACTTTTCTAAAAGTCATTTCATTAAATAGTTTATTATTAAAAATGGTCGGTCAGTGATAAAGAAAAGAATGTTTTGCCAAAGGCTTTAGTGATTTACTCTGCTATTTGATTTCAGAATATACTTATTTACAAATAAGTTGGCAGGCCTATTCATATGTCACTGCTAAATATATTAGTAGTGTTTTTCAAGGTCAAAGACTGTCATTCAACATATGAGGAAAAAAATATCTGAAGGCATTTAGCAACATGTAGGATGTTCATACAGAGACAAATGATATACGTAAGACAACCAAAAAGGTGACAGACTGTTAGAAGCTTAACATGTCCTATAACTGACAATGTGTCAGTAATTGGCACAATAATCCTGGGAAACTTTGCAGAATACCATAAATGTTATTCTGGCCAAGGATTTTGAAATCTAGAGTCTTTATAATATTAAGTCCATAATATAAGTATTCACTAAATATTCATAAAACTAAGCTGTGTTATGTAGGCTATAATTTACTGATATCAGGTCGTTAAATGAAAAATAATTACATGTGTCTCTTATTTCAATTTACAAGATAATTCTTGAAGAATTTCATTCAAGAAGTTTCACATTCTGTGTTAAGAAAGGTGTATAGAACCAGAATGCAGATTCATAATCATCAACAACTAACTTCCATTTTTGTTTTCTTTTTAAAATAATGAAGCAAAGTAAATATGCATGGCTTAGCATTCTACAAAGAGCTTTGCTAAAATAATCCTTTATGAGAAGAATTGCCCTGTCCAAGTCCACTATTTTTTAAAAAAAAAATGGAAGAAGAACCTAAAAGTAGCCTATTAACTATTACTATCTGACCATCAGTACAGGGTAATCATACACACATCCCACTTAATCAATCTTTGTATGTGTGCATAAATATTTATGTAAAACATATTTTGCCCTCTTAGGGGATATAGCATTGGTGAATTTTTTTGTTGGCAACATATAAATAGCCATTTTAAGTTAGACTTTTAATTTTAATACATTATGCTATAACTTCTCTAACTTCAATTCACTGTCCTTTTTCTGGCAGTTGGTTGTCCTACTGAACGTTGCAATCATCCATTTTTTTGTTTCCTTTCTAAGAATGATATTGAGATGTGCAGAGTATCCAAACACAAACATGAAACTGTCAGCTGGTCCCTATCAAGCAAGTTTCTCATTTAACTTGTATTTAAAATTAATTGGCGTACCCTGGTTTACCAGGGTTGCCAGACATATGAACACAGAAAGACAATCTTGGCACAAGAGAAGCAAGCACTCCGTAAAGCCAGAGCTGCAAATGCTGAAGCAATAGTGTCCACATTTCTCTGTTCAGTTTGTGGCAGAACATTCCGTGCTAACATCCATCTCATCAGCCATCTACGGACACACCGCTGATGACCCATAATCCATAAGATGTCAAGGTCTTCATCGAAATCGATGGACGAACAACAACAACATTAATTAAATTTTAAATAAAATTAATTTAATTAATTAATTTTAAATAAAGTCGGTCCTGAAGTCTGGCAATGGAGAGGTAGTGAGAAGCCGTAAGCTCATGGATGCCACACTGGGGATTTAAGGATCTGAGATCATAATTTTTTGTTTCTGTACTGAGCTCCCCCCCCCCCCCAAAAAAAAAAANCCCCCCCCCCCCCCCAAAAAAAAAAATGGACATGTGCATATAAGAAACTTCTCTGAGATGTTGTTTTTATACCCAAGGAATATATCTTTCTTAACACTTGTATAAACTTGTACAATGTCTGAAGGATATCACCTTTGAATATACTTCAGGAACTGTACAACTTTATAAGACATGCACAAAGGCTTCTTTTTCAATTGTGTCTATCATTCTTTGTTTCATATACACACTTTTCCTTTCCCAACCAACCAGTCTTACTCTGCATCCAGATTCCTATGAGCAAGTTACAATATTAGACTCATCAATCCTTCCCTCCCCCACCTCCCAGTGATGCTGATAGAGATTATTTTTCCCCTGCTCTTAAAAGCAACAAGAAGCAGGATTCCTGGCTGCAGAGACTGCTAAAAGAGCAAAGTTTATCCTTTTTTCTCCATCAGAAGTACAGGCGAAAACAAATTTGTTGCTTCTATCAGAAATGGGAATATGGTAGAGTTATATAAGGATTCCGTTCAGTTGGCTTATGCAAGATTTCATTAAAAACTGCCTAAAAGAAATGGCAAAGTAAGCAATATTGGCAGTTTGATCTATCTATTAACAGAAATAGTTTAAAATCCTGTCTAATTAGTGCAGTCTTCTGAATTAGTCTCTTTCTTGTTTAACAGCATCCGTTTGCACAATCGGTAGAAACTTCTCTTAGTTTTAATTTTAAATCAAAATTCATTAAAATTGTCTGATCACATAAAAGAGTAGAACTGGAGGATTAAAAAAATAAATGAAATTAGGCCAATTAGATTGGTTTGTTGCTAATAAAGAGTTATTTGTTCTGGGTTCCCTAGTAAAACAGCAGAGTGACAAAACACTTGGTCTTTTGGGACAGCAATATAAAGGACAACTGAATGTCGTAGTACCTGTATTATATAACTGGTCTATCTATGAAATGTTTTAATCAAGCAGAACAAGTAGTGGTCCAAATTGGAAAAAGAACATCTGGATCTCCCATTAGCTGCATCTCATCTCTAAGTGGAAAATGAGCAAATAGTCAGTTAGAACCTTCCATTGATGATCAAAAAAGTTAAGATGGCAGCCACAACATTATGGTCAAGCTTTACCTCATTTTTACATATGTTGCATATATGACATATATTAAAAAGGGATGCGCTTCAGTCATTTGGCCACTTTGCCATGTTGACTTTTTTCATTCTTCCTGTGGACACCTGGATTTTACTCATTACACTCACCACTGCTATAACAATCAGGAAGATTCCTTAGTGTAGCTGATCTTCAGTATCTGTAAGGAATATCTGGCATTACATTTCAGGTCATAATCAAAGTAATACTATAAAAGTAATACTTTAGAGCTAAAATCAATAATATAATGTGTTTATATGCAGTTGAAATAATTTCAGTGATGGGAATTAGTATTTTTACAAAAAGAAAAAAAAATCTTACAACTCCTTTATCACTTATAATAAAATTTAGTAGGCCAAAATCTTATGCTACTATTTTAGGTAACCTTTAAGGAGCAGTAAGATTGTGTTTTTTTCTGAAACAAAGACTATTTCTAATGTGTTTTTAAGTGTAATATTTGTTTGATATAACCTACTTTCACAAATAATCAATAATGATCTATTTATATTCAGCATTCTAAATATTTGCCTCTTTTGATAATCATATCTGAGCTTTCTTACATATACCTTTAATTTACTAAACTGAAAAAGAGGGTTTTTTTTTAGAATAAACACTTAGCTCAGTAACTGCCACTGGGTTATGAATATTTCTGTTGCCAAGGCAACCCGGCTGAATGTTGCATTAGAATTGGAATCCCAATTCCATGGGGCAACCAGGATCAAATATTTAACAGGGTTTCTGTAATTTCTATACAAACCCAGATGAGACAGAAATTCAAAAATGGAGGGATTCTAACTGCCAGGTATTCAACCATATCACCTGAATAATCTAAGTTTATTTTCCTTTTCAGAACTAAATAGATTTCAAGCTCTACCTTCAAAAGAATCAGGCAAGGAGTGACACTTATTCTGGGAGCCATCTTGAAGTTTTCCTAGTACAATAGGAACTTTCCTTACCAGTTTACCAAAGCAGTACAGTGCAGATGGCAGTTAGTAGAATGGATAGAAAAATCATACATTTTTATAGATATTTTTTCTTCCCAAATGTATGTCTTTCCATTTTTTAGAAATTACAGTCTCCAACTCTCTGAAGTAGACAAATTGATTCAAGACTTCATCCACTGAAAATCTTCAGCTACAAATGAAAGGAAATGACTTGATGCTAACTTATACAGTTCATAAAGGTACTTGCCTCTCTATTGTTATGAAGAAAATATTGATTAGATGAACATTTCAATCAATCCATCAGAACATTTCCAATATTCCAACAAACGTTTCTAAGATTTAGAAGGAAGCTAAGTAACTGTGCTTCCTATTTCTCTGAAACTGAAATTAATTTTAATTCAAGATATAAATATATGTTTTGTCATTTTCTTGACATTTTTTCTGCATGATTTAGGGTCCCTTTTTTCATATTACACTGGACTTATTCTTACAACAAAGCTATTAGCATATGATGTAATAAGAGGTATTTCTATCAGCTGACTTGTTGCAAAGCCTGACACATTTAAGGTCACCCATCTGGTTTCATGGACAAAGGAAGTCCTAGAACATGGATATCCTTATTCCTAGAGCTGCACCTTAAGCACTAACCCAGTCTCCTGGTTTTCATCTACATAAAAGACCAGGTATGTAAAAAAAAAATTTTTTTTACCACATCCTGATAGCTCTTTCCTTCTTTCTTATACGATTTCAAAAAGATTTGGAAATTTAGGACCTTCAATTTTTAGCTACCAACTGCAATAAGAAATCTAATGACCTAACAATGTGAGATTGATATGTATAATTGAGAATAAAAAAATGTATTGATTTTAATGGAAAACAGAGTTTCAAGGGATATATAGCATAGGACTCAAATAAATGAACTTTTTTCTTTGTAATTCTGCTCATTTGCCTCTAGTTTTCTTCTCCCAGCATGATTAATCAAAGCTACATGTCCTTTTCAATTGGTCATTTTATAATACATATTTGCAAATACTTTTTGAAAACCATGTTTGATAAAACTTCAAAGAAGCAAGTGTATTGCCTGAGGAAAGAAAGGAAGAAAGTAAAAGTAGAAGAAATTATGAAGCTACAATAAGGTTTGATCTAACTGGAGTTACAAAGAGACCACGCTTAAGCTAAATTTATCACTTTCCAATTCCTTTAAACTAAGAGCTACAGAAGAAAATAATCAAATAATTACCTAAACAAAGCTATCTTAAATAAAACATTTTCACCAATAAGATTTTGTTTTGAAAATACAATTTTACTTTGTGCTTTGTCCACCTACTGTTAAATACAACTGAGGAAAATCAGTTTGAATTATATTCTAATGGCATCTTGCCTAGTTTGCATTGCCAAATCAACATGCTGCACATAGTTTATTAATTCATTATTTCATTATCATTGTAGAATTTTGATAAAAGTTCTTCAAGAAATAAATACAAAATTTTATTAAAGATAAATTGACACATCCACATATAAGTTGTAAACTATTTTAAAAAGACATTCTTCTACGAAAATTTCTTACAAAATACATTAGGATAGATAATAATTAATTTTAATTTTCATACAGCTTTTCTAAATACATCTGAAATGATTGAGGAATTGAGACAGAAATAATTTAAATTTTGAGACATGAGAAACTATGAAATAAACTATGAAACTATGAAATTGCATTCGAACTGCCTAGAGCACGAGTGTCAAACTCGCTGTGTCAGGTGACATGTCATGATGTATCGCGACTTTTTTTGCATTGCTGGAGCTGGATGGGCGCGGCCTCCATATGATGCAACCGGCCTGTGGACCGGCAGTTTGACAGCCCTCACCTAGAGGTTGCTGGGAAGAGCTGCAAGCTGTGAGTTAAGGGGGAGTGCAGAGCAGAAAAGTAGCGGCGAGCACACCTAACGGTAAGTGAATCATATAACTAAAAAACTAAAAGAGCAGTAGAGCAAGTGCATCTGAGATTGTGATTTCCTTTTATTTCAGAATGTCTGGCTTAGTTCAGTGCAACACTTGTTTTGCAGCTATCTTTCTTAGTACTCTTTTCAAACTGTCTTATCTGTCAACAAATCACTAGTCTACAAGGACAGATTACTTATCTAGGGTCTGTAATCTGTGCTCTTCAGGCAGAAATTAGGTGTCCAATTCAGCTGTTCTGCTCTATTGAGCTGCCACACTATCACCCCCCTCTACCACAAAGATCCTGCAGGAGAAGGGCAGTGTGGACAACCGTGGGATCTAGCAAGATAAGAGCTGTGAACCATAAATGCAAAGCTTTTGCTGTGTCCTTGCATAACAGATACAGTGCCCTTGCTGACCTTAATAGGGACACTAAGAAGACATGTCAAGGTAGTTGTAATGATGATAACTCAAATAAGCAGGGGATCATGGTCCAAGATGAAGAACTTGTTTTGGACGGGAAAGTGTGAATCAGGTATTACACATCAGTCAGGCAAGAAGAGCAAGGTGTCCAAAAAAAGTAGCCACCTTCTGGTTGGTGATTCAATTATAAGGGATGTAAATCTAGGAAAGGATACAGAGGCTTTGAAAGAGATCAGGTGTCTTCCAGGTGCTACTGCCAGTAGGGACAAGAAGCGTATTTTTAAGATAGTCAAGAATGCCAGTAAGGACTGTGATATGTATGCTATTGTACATCTTGGCACTAACAATCTGTCCCAAATAGATATACTCTCTGTGCAGAATGATTTCCAGAACTTGGGGCAGGAAGTTAGCAGGATAGGCTGTAGGCTTACTTTTTCAGAGGTTTTGCCAGTGTATAAGGAACAAAATGGAAAAGGCCAGCATATAGCAGAATTCAATACGTGGCTAAAGGAGTGGTGTAAAGGGGAAGGCTTTGGATATATTAGTCACAATGTCTGCAGCTGATCCAGTGAAAAATGTATAAAAGAGACAGTTTGCATCCATCAAAGAAAGAGAATGAGTTACTTGGCAATTAATTCACAGATTTTCTGGAGAAATATTTAAACTGAACAACGGGGACAGTGAGTTAATTGATACAGAACATTCCTGTCCCCAGCAATCTAAAAATTATAGGGTTATCAGTGCATGTAACATAGAGGTGTGTTTGGACAAGAATATCAACCTAGCTGTCAACCAAAATCAAGCTTTTAATAGTGAGTGCCACACCAAGTGCACTAATCAAAGAGGTGGTAAGAAAATAGGGGAACTCAGGCACCACACAAGTTATGTAGAAAGTAAACACAGGGTCAGTTATAAAGGACTCAAATGTTTATACACCATACAGAGTATGAGCAATAAACAGGGTGAACTAGAAATTCAGGTAAATGACGGCAGATATAATATTGTTGCCATTACGGAAACTTGATGGGATGAAGCCCACAAATGGAACACAGAGCTAGAAGGATTTAAATTATTTAAAAGAAACAGACCAAATAAAAGAGGAGGTGGAGTTGCTCTCTATATAAGAAATAACTACCTCTCTACAGAAATAGAGCGCAACAGTGATGAAAACTGTCTTGAATGCATATGGATCAATATAAAAGGGGGAAATGACATTGCCATAAGTGTATACTATAGGCCATCCAACCAAACAGAGGAAATAGATGAACTTTTTGCTAATCAGCTGACTAAGGTATGTAGGAAGCACATCACAATAGTAGTAGGGGACTTTAATTACCCTGACATCAACTGGGAGACAAACTCTGCACCAAGTGGAAGATCAAACAGATTCCTGACAAATCTAGCAGACAGCTTTGTCTGCCAAAAAGTAGAGAAGGGAACTAGGGGATTAGCCATATTGGACCTAATTCTCACTAATAGAGATGAAATGATAGAAGGTGTTGAAACCACAAGAACCTTGGGAGGAAATGATCATGCAATATTGGAATTCAACATTATGCAAGCACAAGCAATAGAATACAGTCAAACTAGAGTCTTAGACTTTAAGAGAGCTAATTTCAATAAACTTAGAGAGAGCTTGGGAAGGATTCTATGGATGAGAATCCTCAAGGGGAAAACAACTCAAGAAGCTTGGGAAATTTTGAAAAGTGAGATTATAAAAGCCCAGTCTAGCACAACACCAGTGAAGAAGAAAAATAACAGCTCTCAAAGGAAACCAGCATAAAGAACTCTCTGATAAATTATAAGTATAAAAAGTGGAATGTGGAAAGAGGGGCAGATAACTAAAGCAGAATATCAGCAAATAGCCCAAGCCTGCAAAGATGAAGTGAGGAAAGCTAAGGCTCAAAATGAACTAAGGCTTCAACAAAAGTCAAAAATAATTTAAAAAGCTCCTTTCAACATGTAAAAAACAAGAAAAAGTTAAGGAAATCATTGGTCCATTAGTGGGAGAATGTGGCAAGAAGGTGACAAGCAGTGGAGAAAGCAGAACTATTTAACTCATTTTTTTGCATCCGTCATTACACTAAGGGAAAAAACAGTCCAACCTATAAAAAAACAGTACTGTAACATGTTAAGATAGGCAAGAAAATGGTAAGTGCGCATCGTTCCAGCCTAGACGAGTTCAAATCACCAGGACCAGATGGATTACACCCCAAAGTTCTGAAGGAACTGGTAGATGTGATCTTAGTACCACTGAACTACTGTATATCTTTCAAAGATCCTGGAACACTGGGGAGCTACAGTGGACTGGAAAACAGCTAATGTAGTTCCCATCTTCAAAAAAGGAAAAAAATGGATCCAGGAAACTACAGACCTATCAGCCTGACCTCAATACCTGGGAAGATTCTGGAAAAGATAATCAAGCAACGAATCAGCAAACACCTAGAGGCAAACAAAGTCATTACCAACAGTCAACATGGGCTTGTCAAAAACAGATCATGCCAGACAAATCTTATTGCATTCTTTCACCAAGTGACAAAATTAGTGGACCAGAGGAATGCTGTGGATATAATTTACTTGGACTTCAGTAAGGCATTTGATAAAGTAAATCACAACCACTACTTGATAAGATAGAAAAATGTGGGTTAGACAGCATCACCACCAGATGAATTCACAGCTGGCTGACAGGCCATAATCAGCATGTGGTCCTCAATGGAACTGCATCTACATGGAAGGAAACATATAGTGGGGTGCCCCAGGGCTCTGTTCTGGGCCCAGTGCTCTTCAACATCTTCATCATTGATTTGGATAAGGAGATAGATGGGGAATTCATCAAATTTGCAGATGACACCAAGCTGGCAGGAATAGCCAACACTCCAGAAGATAGACTTAAGATATAGAAGGATCTTGACAGACTTGAACATTGGGCGCTATCTAACAAAATGAAATTCAGTGGTGAAAAAAGTAAGGTTCTACATTTAGGCAAGAAAAACCAAATGTACAGGTATAGTATAGGTAGTACCTTGCTCAATAGTAGTAACTGGGAGAGGGATCTCAGCGTCCTAGTGGACAATCACCTAAATATGAGCCAGCAGTGTGCTGCAGCTGCCAAAAAAGCCAACACATTGCTAGGCTGCATTAACAGAGGGATAGAATCAAGATCACATGAAGTGTTAATGCCTTGGTAAGGCCATACTTGGAATACTGCATCCAGTTTTGGTCACCATGATGTAAAAAAGATGTTGAGACTCTAGAAAGAGTACAGAGAAGAGCAACAAAGATGATTAGGGGACTGGAGGCTAAAATATATAAGGAACAGTTGCTTGAATTGGGTAAGTCTAGTTTAATAAAGAGAAGGACGAGGGGTGACATGATAGCAGTGTTCCAATATCTCAGAGGCTGCCACAAAGAAGAGGGAGTCAAGCTATTCTCCAAAGCACCTGAAGGCAAGACAAAAAGCAATGGATGGAAACTAACCAAAGAGAGAAGCAACCTAGAACTAAGGAGAAATTTCCTGACAGCTAGAACAATTAACCAGTGGAACAACCTGCCTCCAGAAGCTGTGAATGCTCCAACACTGGAAGTTTTTAAGAAGAGACTGGACAGCCATTTGTCCAAAATGGTATAGGGTTTCCTGCCTGAGCAGGGGGTCGGAGTTGATGACCTCAAGGTCCCTTCCAACTTTATTATTATTAAACAAAACTAAAAAAATTTCAGGCTCCAAAAACCAAGAAAGACACATTAAGATTCTTCTAAGCAGTTTCCTTTATTGTTCTTTATTACAGAGAGAAATTTTGTCAAACTAAAACAGATTACCTGTACCATAAAATTTATCCTCTGTTAGGGAGGAGCCATCTTCACTCTTTTTCTCCCATACAAGCTATCTAAATTACACTGTCTCTGGCTCCTCTGGATGAAGTCCTTTTCTACTGGGAAATTGGACAACATTCCATTTTCAGAAATGTTTTGCCTTGATGTTGAAACATAATTTACAAAAATAAATTAGTGATTTTCCTTTCAGTTATTGCTCTATGTCTACCTCTGTTTCATCTTCCAACATAACATGGAAAATTTCTACAACTATTTCCAGAGATAGCTCCAGTTTGCGACAGCACTGTTTTATTTTCAGTAGCAATACATAAATAGAAACGGTCTTGTAACTAACTTTGCATGCACAGCATCAAACATGGCAGAGCAAATACTTAATATTTTATTACAATACAATAAAATAAATAATATTATTTATTTTATTTTATTATTTAGACACCTGTATATGAATGGTATTGTTTATCTGAAAATGTGCTATTATTGATGTGGTCAAACCACATCATGTCCAATTTTTTCAATAGCTACTTTCCTGAGGTTTAATCTCCATTTTGGATGAGCTGACCTATTATTTGTTTTTCTTACAGGCTTTTCTATCATTGTGTTATCTAACAGGGTAAATTATATTTTGAAACATTTGGGTACCGATGTGCAAATTATATTACTGGTACCATAACTCAGAAAACTAGTTGTCAGCCTTATAGTTTGAACTGTATCCCTCCTCCACCCTTCCAATTAGCAGAAAGAGGAATGTATGTTTCTTCTTTTAACCTTGAATTGGGTTAATGTCAGTAAATGAAAGATAATTAATGAACCGGTATATCACCCTGAATTGGGTATGCTTTCATAAACCATTCATTTGTTTTATTTAATCAGTTTGTACAGCAGGCCATGTCAACAAGTGACTCTTATGGAATTACACCATAAAAGCAAAAAATAAAATTCACAGTAACCGAAGAAAATACACAACCAACAATGCTAACTGAGGCAAGAGATGAATCCTTTCAGACACTCAGGACTCCAGGCCTGGAAACCCTAATGGAAAAGTGCTCTTATGGTAGCTAAAATTCTGAGTTACAGTATACATACATATTATATGGATATATATATAAAACCTTAGAATCATGTTAGAATGTTTCTTGGGCAAAGAAATAGGACACAAGGCATGTATTTCTGTTAAATGATACATCCAGATTCTTTATCAAAAAAACAGCATGGAAGACCTTCACTTTATTTTGGAATATTAGTCTAGGGAAGGACAAACAAGATTTCCACTAGTATTTCTCTCTTTCATTTAAAGATAACAAAAATAAATGCTTTTTATATATAAGCAAGTTCACTAAACGCAAATGCTTTATTTCCACTTTTATTTTAGTAGAAAGCATTTCAAATTTGCAAAGAAAATGAAAAAGCAGGTGCTACATCATTTGTAGCTTGTTTAGCTAGTTTACTCGGGTATACAAAATGTTGGTATTTTGATTCGGGGACCAGTAATATACACAAGTATGAGATTGTAAGGCGTGCCCATCATTTCCAGTAATTTTTTTAAAAAATCCTTCCAATGGATGATGCCCAGTCCTAATTGTTCATCAATAATTCTTTTTAAGACTCGGATAACTTTCAAGAGTAATTTGCTGCACGAAAAATGGAGGAACTGATATTTAAGAAGCCTAACTCCATCTTCCCCTCATTTGTAACAATGTACAAATGTATTTGGTTCTGGACCTACTATACATCTATACTCAGAATTTGTGCCAGGCATTTAAGATCTGGATGTGTGCTATCTTCAGTGAACCAGATACACTATAGTGAATTTTCTGCATGTCTAATTCTTGGATGGCTTCATAGAAGCTTAAAAATAGTATGTATAAAAACTACTTTAAAAGTCTCCAGACTTTTAGTTTGTGAAATTTTAAACTTCTTTTCTAAAATATGGTTTTCTAAAAGTTATTTTTCTACGCATTTAGTGAATTATTTTTAGGTGAAGCATCTCTATTCATTGGAGGGGAAAACCCCAAAGTAATAAGTTACATTTTACAGCACTATGTTACACCCTTAGTTTAGTTGTTTACTCTATTTAAAAACTATGGGCAGAAAGAGTAACAGTAAAAATGGCTTTTTCTGCTGGCTTTTTCTGAGGTCTGAGGCATTCTGATAAATTGAAGTCTATGTGTGAACAGGTGTTCAGGCATAGACAAAGGTAAGTGCCAGCACATGGAGATCCAAGGAATGGAATCTCTGGGTAGCAATCAATAGCATAGCCCAACTCTTCTTCCTCCTGAATACAATTTCTAGAGCTAACATTCTCAATTAGTAATTCAAGGTGTTGGTATTTTAGCATGTTTGGCCAGGGATACTATGACAACTGCTGATTTGGGGCTTCATTTCTGACACTCAGACATCCCCTTCAGTTTCTCTGATTGCATTCTCTAAGCCTAAGGTTATCCTCTCAAGACAACAGTGAATGGCCATACCAGGGGATGGAGCTTCCTTATTCGTCACTGAACTTTTCAATTTTGTTACCTGCTTGTACTTCTTGTTTACTGCTGCCTGGCGTTTGGGTGTCTTTGTTTTGTTTCTCCTGTTGGATATGAGATTACTTATAGTATTTAAATGTTGTATTTTTATTTTATTCTTCATTTTGTAGATGGTTACATTTTTTGCATTTAAAAAATACCATATGTTTGCTGCCTTGGAAAACTTTGGTAATGGATAGGACAAAATACTTTTCCTACCTAAAAAATAAAAAGTAGTTTTTAATTACATGCATTATATGGAAGCAGATCTTTTCCCCTAGGATTCAAACGAAAGAAATTTAATACTAGAGAATGGCAACTCTGAACTATTTAAATTAACAACAATTTTACTAGATATCCCAAAGGCCCAAAAATGTTGTTTGTATCTGATTTGTTTATGCAGGTCTTTATCCAGTCTGAGTATCTGCACTAGGACAAATAGGAGATAGCAATTCTTCCTTTCCCTGCATTTCTTATACTTTCTCAAGATCTTATCTGGACCTTAATGGGAGCCTCTGAAATAGTATTGTAAATAGAAGTGATTACAGGAAAGAGAAATCTCTTAAATTTCTCTACTCTGTAACAGCTAATAGAAAATTATATTGGTCTTCACTCCAACCTTGTGCAATGTCTTACTTCAGGAATTCTAGGAAAAAACAGAATTGTCCTCGTAATGAGAACAGTTGGAATATGTCTTTACAACCCTCAATTAATTTTCTTTTTTTTCTTTCCTCAGCTTCCTTGTTAAGTTTCTATACTTTTTAAAACTAGTAATAATTTGAAATTTGATTGATGACAGCTAAAAGACAATGACAGAAATATATTTTGATGCACAGGAAAATTTAACAAACAAGATGGCTAGTTTCTTGTGACAATCTGTCTATTAATTAGCATCCAACATCCAGAATATACCAAATATATCATATCATTTTTGCTTAGTCTTCCTGCAGGGAAAAACTCAACTGCCAAATGATTTATTCCTGCAAAATGACTAACAAGAGACTTCGCCAATAGGTTGCTTATCTCCTACAGAGCTCTAAATTTATGTAAACATGACACGCATTTGTTAGACTTATTTTTTATAATCCTATTATCTCATAGAAGTGGCAGCTACAAATACAAATCATAATATCACCGTTTTGATTTACAAACCAACAAACGGCATGATTGAGCAGGAAATTCTTTGTAGACCCTAATCTAACCATTTCTGTTGCATTGTATGGCAAGATATCTAAAGCTAGTTGTTCTTATTATTTTGTATATACCAGCCAGCTCTATTAAAGCCATCTATTGAAAATGGACTAAATTCATTTAATAATTTTCCTTCCATTGCTGCAATTGGAAAAGTTCTTAGTATTTGCAATTTGTCATATCTGTACTTCATAATCAGATTACCACACAGTTTGCATAACAATTACTAAATAGACAAAAATAGCAAAATTATTAATATGACAACTGGTTTTCATGGTTTTACATCATATTACAACATCAATAAATGATACATAATGCCTACTCAGTTGAGCATTTGCATTACTAGACATAAGTTGCCTTATACCAAGAGTCAAACACTATTGTTTCTAAATTTCAGGTACCATATTTAGTAACAATATTCAAATAGAAGATTTTGGTGTAATAATATAAATCATGTGTAGGCTGCCAAACACATTTATAATATTTCCACTATAGAGAAGTTATCTCTAAACTTCTCATCGTATATCTAAATTTTATTGTAATTTGTAGTATTTCTATCAATATTCTCAAAGTGAACAGAGAGGATGCTATAAAGAACAATTATATGGACACTTCCAGGGTGAAATAACTATTTGTTGGGCATTAACTTTCTGTGTCTAATATTGAAAATGGTTTTGCTAAAAACAAAAGAACAATGATCAACCAAGAGAGGACATGGAGATGCCAAAAGAAAAAGAAAAAGGAATAAAATTGCTTCTAATCCTAAAATAATATTTTATTTCTTTCACTTTTTGCAAAAGTGGAGCAAAAGTGGTTTCCAAGTAGAAATGAAATTAGTCAGTCTTTTCTTTTAATCATCATCTCCACCAATTCCATTAGTGTCACCATTCATTCTTCCATAATTCCTCCTCCATCATCTCTTCTTTCCAGCTCAATAAATCAGCTAATGCCTGAACAAGGTTTTTTTTCCATATATTTTCAGAAGAGCTCTCCAAAATAGCTCTAAACCTCAAACAAAATTCTTTCCCTGAGTTCCAGCATAACCAAATTATCCAGTCCTCTTTCTACCTTCAAATACCTGATATCTTATTTTCTAAAAAGTCATTCTGTCATTAACTTGTTTAATTTCCCTTAAATCTTATTCAGTCTTTTCTCTTTTTTCCAGAATATCAAACTTAATATCTAGAATTGTGCCAGTTTTGATCAAGTCATCAAAATTTCAGAAAGTTCAATAAGATTGGTTTATCTCTGCAGCCTCGTCTGATACCTTTACATGCAGCCATGGTCTATAGTACACTCTTCGTATGGAAGAGACAATAATAGTTCTCAGCTGAAAAAAGATCCTTGGGTTTTAAGTCCAACTAATTGATAGAAATATAATTTAAAAACAAGCACTTCCAGACCATAACTTCAGACAGTATTCCCACAATGCAAATTCATTAAGAAGAGGATTTTCAATATTTCAGAAATAAAAATTATTTTTATTTAAATACTTTAATATTACAACTTATTGCAAGTCAAAGTAAAAGAAGTAGAAATCATCATTTCAATTAAATTGTAACTTCAGAACTTTAAAAAAAATCATTAGAGAAGTACTTATCTGTTTTCAAAGGAAGTCCCTCCTTAACTCCAAAAATAAATAGACACAAAAAGTCAGCTATTGTGTCCATAGATACAGCTAAATCACAGCTGTGAACTTGATGGAAATCCACATCCACATCCCCCTGTTGCTCAACTCACAAGCCAGTCAAGGAAACCTCCATTTCTGTGATTTATTTGAAAGAAGTGATAGTCTGGAGGACAACAGGGTCTGTTTCTCATTTCCTCCTTTAATCTGGTGAAGATAGAAGCAAAACAAGCTGTGACATCATTTCCATTAAGAGGCAATTAGACCATCATTTTCCCCACTAGAAATCATCTCATTTTATTATAATTTAGCTTCAGTTTTTCCCTTTCACAGCAAGTGGCTAGTTTGGCCATTAATCTTCTAAGACCAATTTTGGTATAGGAAGTAAAACCATGTCATCAGCATACATTAACCCTGAAATATTCTGTCCATTAAATGAGGAGAAGAAAAAGCTTTGTGACTTCATAGCCACTATAATATTATTGTAGAGATCTAGGAAAAACTGAGAAATGCACAGTTTGTCTACTAGTATCTATCTGCTGCTCCTCATGTCTTTGTGTTAATTGTCTGAGAAATTGGTTTACTTTGTCTAATTGTCAACCTACCTATATAACATCAATGATAATACCAGATAGGGGATAACTCCTACAAAGAGAAAAGAAGTAAGGAATTGAACACCCTTGATTATGGTATACTTTGTAGAATCCTTAAAGTGAAGCAGAAGTAGGGTTGCCAGTTATCTGAACAGGCAAAGGAGGACACAGAGAATTGGAAAGGAGGAGAAAGCAAGGGAGAGGAGGATGACACACTATCTAGTTTTCTTTGCACCCATGACAAATATGGATACATAGTCATACATGTATACGAAATTACTTTTTCCAGAATCTTAAAGACTGGATTTTCAATTGCAAAAATGTTCTCCAGACAGTTAGGAGGCAAAAGCATTCAACATGTTACTGATTAAGATGTTATTAATTTCAGGCAGCAGTGCAAACTATCTGGTAGGTACTCATCAACTAATTAAGACCACATAGCTGAACTTATTAGTACTTGATAGGGAAGTGCTACACCATGGAGAAAAGATGGAAGAGAAAGGTTGTTAGATGCTCAAAAAGCTGGACAATATTTGATTTTTAGATTATACCTGCCAAAAAGAGGACATGAGACATTTGGTAACCTTAAAGAGAAGGACTTTTACATGGCAGGCAAAGGTTTTAGAGAACTCTAACTGAACAGATTTGGGCACAGCAATGAGCATGGATCATTCCACTTATTCTTTACATTTCTCCTATGCATTCTTATCAGATATAAAATGAGATTACTGAATAACCTGAGGCCACAGATTTTCTACTTATAAAAGACAAATATTTTAATGACAGTGCTATCTCCATCTTTATATCACTGTAACTAATGCCTTAATTGAGAAAAAAATCTTAAAACATTTCAATCTGAGTACAATTAGAATAGAATAATGAAGCATAATGGAGAATGCAAACTAATGCTCACTGGAAGCTAGTCAGCTATTTCTTATGCCACATAATCATCACACCCCATAATCTGTGAAACAAGGAGTTTGATAAGGACAGGAAAAAGTATATTTCTTCTCAAAATCAGAACTACAAAGGAACTCATTGCTGAGGATGTCAGTACTGCTACAGAATAAGACATTCATTGTATCCTCCTATATTCCAAAATATTTTTAACATTTTATTCCTCCTCTTGACCTCTCCATGAACTGTGTACAAAGTTCAATTTAGTTAAAAAAATAGAATTGCTAAAATCATGCTCAGATTTAAAAAAAGCAACTTGGGAAAAAGATATATTACTATTGGCATCTGTCACTGCCAAAATATTCTAATAATATAATATAGTAATTAATCACATAAGGATATGAGATTAATCTATCACAACACTCTTTCCCAATCACATGCTGAGAAAAAAAGGGAAAGGGAAAGAAAAAGATTAAAAAGTCATCTCCTTACAGTTTCTACATGAAAGAAAGGAAAGATGTACAGTATTTATTGCAAAATAACATTGTTCATCATAAAATTACAACAGCAGATTCTATGCTATTCAGTATCATTGGTAAATGTTATTAAATAGAACTGTTTCTGCTCCAAAGCATATTAGGTAAGGTAATATGCTTTAACATATTTTAGTCAATGAATATGCTTTCTATTTTAAATAATAGAACTCAGAAGATTAAACAGATGATATTAAAACAGGGAAGTAAAAGTTGAACAACAAAAATGCAGTTTAATAAAGTTACACTCCATTTTACTTACTGCATTAATGAGGCAGTGTGGACCATTGTACACATTTAGAGGACTGTGCTTACCTTATACTGTTTATGAGATGCCCAAATAATTTTCTTTTTTTTTCATTTTTTCAATAACATTCAAGAGGCTCTTTCTTCACGAGCACTTCATGGACTGTTCTGATGGTCAAGAAATGTTAAGGACTTATAATTTCAGAAAACATTTTCCAAGAGGAAGTTTATATTAGGAGAAACTCCAGAGAAAAGATGCATACTACCCTTGATTTTTATTTGGCTTCAGAAGAAATCTGGAAAAAATGGAAATATTGCGATTTGTAGTTAAGTTTATCTACATCTTTACTAAACATGTTTTATATACTTTGATGATACATTATTGCATTAAGTATTTTATTTAAAAAAATGAATGTCTAATTATTTTATGACAACTTAATATGTAATCTTAGATATGTAATAACTACATTTTCCTAGGAATAAATACCTCCGCTTTATTCATATTTTTATCATATCAGTGTGCTTAATTATCACTGTTATAGTATATAATACTATATATCAGTATTAAACCTTGAAATTCCTATCATTCCATTGAAAATGGTTCAAAATTCATTGAAGATTTTTCCAACATCATATTATCATAATTGCCTTAATCAGATTAACCCGACTATGGTATGCCAAGATACATTTAAATAAATAAAAAGAAATGTAACTACAGTTCTAATCATAACTGTTTGAATACACTGTTAAAATGTCAATACAATAGTTATTCCATCATAGCAAAAATCTCTTCTATCCAGACAGCTTTGATTAAAAAAATTAAAAATGAATTTTAATTGTATTTTTTTAGATTAACCTGCTCATCTATGCATGAAAGTTCTTTTTTAAATTCTAAACAAACCTATGCAAATGATATTCAATTTATATGGTATAACAGTAACATAAAGCAATCACCCAAAGCAAATACCAAGAAATGGATTACATTTTCTTAGGTATTGTATCAGTATTAAAATTCCATTTTACTTTCATTCTGATCTATTTTAAATGTGTTTTACTGGTTGGTCATATGAATAAAAAACCAAAATGATCAAACAATGTAGTCATATAATTTTAAAAGTGATCTTAATATGCAGTATTTGTAGTAACAGGTGACATACAAATATTTTAATTTGAAATATTAGAAAACTATATACTGTACTACTAAAACTCTCATTGTGTTTGTCTTTTTCTACTCTCAAGTTAGCCTGAACATTGCATTATACTGCAACAATCTTTGGTTCAAATTATCTAAAACACAGTAACTTAAATAATGTGTAAACAATCCAAGAACCATTACTCCTGTGGAATTGAAATTTCCAAAATGTTCAGACCAGAGTTGTTCATGAAGTTATGGCTGTCTCAGCCCCTATGGTTGTGTAATCGTGATCATTGATGCTCCCTGCTAGCTTCGTACAAGCAAAATGAACAGGGAACTTGGTAGGAAGTCAGAGGTTTCTCCTGCTTCCTCTGTTTTTTTTACCCACCTGTTTATTTTTGCTCATTTTGTTTATTTATGTAGGTAAGTAAATATTGTCTTATTATAAAGTTTATTGCCACTGCAGCTTTTTTCTATTATGATATGTACTCTTGTTAGGTCATCATGGGACTGTCCAGCAGTATGGTAAAAAAATATGGCCAGCCTAAAATGTAATATTCATTCTGATCACATCAGACTGCACTGGCTTTGTCTCAAAGGATGACCCAATGGCTCACAGGGTTGTCTAGTGCAGGGGTCCCCAACCCCCAGAGTGCAGCCCACTACTGGGCTGTGGCCTATTCGGAATCAAGCCACATTGGCCGGGTTTTCCTCTCATCCCCCAGCTGGGCCACCAAGTTTGGGGACCACTAGTCTAGTGTATAAAGCAGTGGGGGTCCTTCTAAAATGAGAATTTGCATTCTGGTATTCTTTTGCACCGTTTTAAATGCTGCAAATACCTCTACCAAGACATGAGGTGAGATAAAGGATTAATAATTATGTATAACAG
>NW_015389573.1:45616-57005 GCF_001527695.2 Protobothrops mucrosquamatus
TCTATTTTCAATTTGTATGGCTTTCAGAACAAAATTGGAATATGTCCAAAAGAAAGGGAGAGAAAGAAAAACCAACAAACAATACTACATAATATGTTTGCACTGCTCCAAAATCAACAATACCACTGTTTTCACATTATATTGTATTGGGCAGCTAAACTGTTTTATTTCCAGCTCAACTGTAGTGTAATCCAAAGAGGGGGGGAAGCAGTATTTCCATTTTGCAATGATAAAACTCAAGGGAGTTTCAGGTCAGTTCATTTTCTCATTGTAGAAAACTCCTTCTTTTTCCCACCTATTTATGGGCTTTAGCAGATGCAGTATTTTGTTCATAACTCCTTAAAGGGTATTGTGATAGCTTGGCAGTCCCTTTCATAGGAACCAGTTTGAGGTTTAAAATAGAACCAGATAATGTACAATACCCTGAAGAATTCCTGTAAAAATTCAACTGGGATTAATCTGGTCTACTGTGACTCTATTCCTTACTGAGGCAAGGGGAGTTGAGGTGACATTGATAAGACTTCTACACATTTTTTCTCTTTTTTCTCTAGCACTATCATGCCAATAGTCCATATGAAAGATACCAGGCTGCTTTTTAAAATGAAACATGACTTACAAATAGAGGGGAAGGGGCAATTTATTTCTCTGTCACTTTTTTTTTGATCCAGTCTTTTTTTTTTTACTCCAGAATCATTACTTCCTGCATGCAATCTATTGCATTATGTTTCTGACACCTAACCACAATCATTATTCATAATACATCTTGTGTCTTTCCCATTCTAACCCCCCTGCAAGTGTTCTACCTTTTTCTCTAGGAAATGGTTGAGCAATGTAACATAGTGAATGAGCTTTATAGCAGCTGCTCGGTTTTGTTTTGTTTCTTCAAATGACCAGATGAATATATATATTGGAAATGTTGATTGAAGGAATGCAAAAAATTCTCTCCAGTATGTAGTGGGAGGTAAAAGGATTCTGGGTTTGGGGTCAACCATGAAGAAATTACTTTTTTGCACTTTCCTATTGGTTATCTGGAGGCAGAAGATTGCCTGGATCCTTTTTTTCCCTAGCAAGACTCCAATTTCATAGTCAGCAAAAGTGAGCCCAATTTAAATTAATTTTAATTTTCTTGCAAGGGAATAGAAATGGCATTGTATAGAAGTTATCTTCAAGGATATTTTTTATTAAATAATATTAATTACAACTAAATACAATAGAAATCACAATTCAAACTAAGCTTAGACAAAGAGAAGAGAAAAAAGAATAAAAAGTTCAAGACAGAGAAAATAAAGAAGAAAAATAAAAGAGAATATAATAAAGAAAAAGAAAATAAATATATAAAGAAGTAAATTCCAACCTTCATCACAATAACTATAAAGACAACAGTTATAAACACTTTGCCCTCTACAAGGATGAATATATCATTAAATATATTTATCTCATATCTCATCCCTTATCTATAAGCAAACCATAAGAGATCAATGTTTTTATATTGGGATCAGCAAAAGATTCATAATAGTTGACAGAACTTTGAAAATAAATGTATTATTTTAACCTTCATCAAATAAACCAATTTTATATTCCTTCTTTTTACTTTTAACAACTTTTCTTTATTCAAATATTGTTGAAGAATTTGATTTCTCTTCAAGCGGTCTTTATCCCACTACATATACTTCTTTAAGGGCTTAACAAGACTCTTTTGTAGATTGAATTGAATTGAACTTTATTTGGCCAAGAGTGATTTGACATACAAGGAATTTGTCTCTGGTACAGAAGCACTCAGTGTACATGCAAAGCAACAGAATCATCATCATCCTAATAAAAGGGGGACTAAAAAAAAATAAGGATAAATAATAATACTACACTACATAGACATTAGACAGCACTGTGAGAATTAACAGTTCAGCAGAGTGACAGCTCAAAGGAATAAATTATTCCTGTATCTAGCTGTTTTGGCATGCAATGCCCAATAGCAACGTCCTGAGGGGAGGAGTTGAAACAGTTTATGTCCAGGATGTGAGTGGTCTGCAAATATTTTCTCAGCCCTCCTTCTGACCTGTGCAATACACAGATCTTTTGTGGAAGGCAGGCTGGTTGCAATTGTTCTTTCTGCAATCTTAACCATCTTTTGGAGTCTGTCCCTGTCCTGTTTGGTTGCTGTATCAAACCAGACAGTTATAGAAGTACAAATGATAGACTCAATAATTCCTCTGTAAAACTGTATCAACAGTGCCTGGGGCTGTCTGAACTTCCTGAGTTGGCGCAGAAAGAACATTCTTTGTTGGGCCTTTTTAATGAAGATTCTAACCACGATGTAAAAAAGATGCTGAGACTCTAGAAAGAGTACAGAGAAGAGCAACAAAGATGATTAGGGGACTGGAGGCTAAAACATATAAGGAACGGTTGCTGGAATTGGGTATGTCTAGTTTAACGAACAGAAAGATGAGGGGGGACATGATAGCAGTGTTCCAATATCTCAGGGGCTGCCACAAAGAAGAGGGAGTCAAGCTATTCTCCAAGGCGCCTGAAGGCAGGACAAGAAGCAACGGGTGGAAACTGATCAAGGAGAGAAGCAACTTAGAACTAAGGAGAAACTTCCTGACAGTTAGAACAATTAACCAGTGGAACAACCTGCCTCCAGAAGTGGTGAATGCTCCAACACTGGAAGTTTTTAAGAAGAGACTGGACAGCCATCTGTCTGAAATGGTGTAGGGTTCCTGCCTGGGCAGGGGGTTGGACTCGATGACCTCCAAGGTCCCTTCCAACTTTATTATTATTATTATTATTATTATTATTATTATTATTATTATTATTATTATTATTATTATTATTATTATTATTATTATTATTATTATTATTATTAGTCTATTTTAAGTCCTAGAAGATTATAGAACCCCAAAACATGAAGGACTTTACTGCTGATACTGATGAATATGGTAAGAGATAATCAAATAATATCCAGTAAGAAAATATTTTCCAAATTTTTGGTTTGTTCTTTGTATTTCATTTTTACTTCTTAAAATTTCAATCAGTTTCTTCTGCATATCCAATAAAGCATCCTTTTCTAAATCATTCTCCTGTCCTGTCATTTGTTTTCCACATTCTGCATTTTATCTTATTAGATAAAATTTTCCCCATGTCTTCATTCCTTCACTAACTTCTTTTAGACAGAGATTATCCATATCAACAGGCATAATTAATGAAAGGGTAATATTGTAGTTACTAACTTTGGCTACATTCTTCACAGATCTCCTTTAATATTTCTGTTTTTTTAATATTTAGTATTATTCTGTAAGTTCCAGTATTAACTGACATCAGGATTTATTAGCTTATAAAATCATCACTTATCTTTTGTTATAAGTTGTACTTGCCAGCATAACCAAAATAAATCTGAGAAGTTTTTTATTTTTTATAATTCATTTCACAATCTTATAGGAAAAGTGAATATTCTGAAGCCAAATTTTACAAAGAAAAACTCAAAGATTTGAATACATGACAGTTATTTTCAAATATCTGAAGGACCACAGAAGATAGTGAATTCACCTTCACTACATGTTTTAGATAGGGAATACCCTCCACTTATCAGGAATAATAATGTTTCCTATACTAGTAAGGGATGCTACAAGTTGGTCCACATATCACATATCATGTTAAGTAAAAGTTTGTTTTGCCATGATTTATTGATAGACCAGTTTATTGAACTTGTACAAGACAGTTAACCATAAATTAAGGTTTAGAAAGTGAAATGGCTAGTTACATACTAAGCCTCTATTACTTAGTGCTTGAATGAACACTATTATGATTTTGTTATTTAACTTGATTTATTTGCCATGAATTCTGCCCAGTATAATGCTCTCTTGAACATATATGCATATTTCGCACAAATCCTAACATTGGTTCCCTCTGGGCTAAAGAACAAAGAGTTGTATTTGCGTGCAAGATATCTCTGCCTAGATCAGTGGTTCTCAACCTTTTTAATGCCGCGACCCCAACCGGTCATAAGTCGAGGACTAAACCGGTCGTAAGTCGAGGACTAAACCGGTCGTAAGTTGAGGACTACCCAATCGGTTGTAAGTCGAGGACTTTCCCTGCCCCGGAGCGCCGCGCATGCGTGGTTTCGCCCCCTGCGCCGGCCGAGGCATAGCTGTCAAGCGGCAGAGACGGAGCAGGCCGACCACCAGCTGGCCCAGCCCAAGGGAGGTAAGGCACCCGCCGGAAAAGCAGGGAAAAAATGGCGGACAAAAAAAATGGCGGACAGCCTTGCTTGGCGACCCCCATGAAATGGTCGATCGACCCCAAATGGGGTCCCGACCCACAGGTTGAGAACCACTGGCCTAGATCTTCATAGCTTTCTGAAGTAGTAAGCTACACAGAAGTTAATGAACCTCTTATTCCTGATTAGCTAAAATTTGCCTCATATAATAAAAGCATGTTTTTATGTTTCAGTGGTCAATAATCAATTTCCTAACATGATTATCAAAAGCAAAGCCATCGTACTAGAAGTGAAATTTCAGTAACTCTGGTGAAAGGGATTTTTTTTTTACTTTTAAATTTGTCCAAGCTTCATTTCTACATTTTAAACTGGTAACTGACCTTTTAAAATGCCTTCTCTAATATGCATAACATTAATTCTTATGCAACTGTAGGTTGATATTATAATATGAAGAAATGGTTTGATTATGCTGATGATTTGATATAAGAGGCTCAGTGAACTTTACTTTGGACACATGATCATCAGTTGATACCTTTCATATGCAATCAGTATTTCCTGTAAATCAAAGAGAAACTGTACTTCAAAAAGAACAGCAGATAAGGAAGCAGGTTCATTGCCTTTAAAGATTATATTTTTAGAATTGCTTTCAATTTGTGAGGAAAAAAATACCTCAAGAATTTATAAGCACCTCACATGACTCTTCAGATGTGTTAGAGAGACTTTGATGTCAGCTGAAAGCAAAATGAATATTTCTTACCTGCTCATAGTTTTATGGAAAGGCAAAATGGCTTCATCAGTTATAAAAAACCATCTGGCTTTCCACCAAAATCTATAAAGATCTGCACAGCATGTAAGAAGATACCAACCTCTTTATAGGAGGTTGAGACTACAAATGTTTATCAATCAGTCAATCATTAAGACATGGTTGATACTTAGCCTAGACCTGGAAGATCAGGTAAAGGACAGGTTATCATGGAGTAAATCTATATGTGTGATTGCTAAGAATTAACAAAATCTTGATGGCACATAATCAATATTTACAGAATGGCAAAATCAGAAAAATTAACAATTTCTACATATTTGATGAAAACATTTGTTTGTATTATATACTGCAGAAGCATGTAACGTAATGGTTTAGGAGAGTTAAAAAGAGAAACACAATACCAAAAAGCCTCAAAACACTGTGATAATTAGATTGCATCTCATTTCATAAACTACATATATCTGATAAAAATGTATGGTATTTGGATATCATGAATACAGGGTTTTTCTTTCTATGTGAAGGGTAAAACCAGAAGTTAGTCATAAATAGAATCAAAAACAATGAACATTCAGGTACAAACAATCTTTTTAAAGGAATTTACATGTTTGTACCTGACTTTGTGTATTGTACTATATCTGTGTTTTGGATAGATGCTCAAAAATGTAAATTTAAAATAGAAATCCTAAAAAATGATGCAATATAAAATAGATCAGGCCTCAATATCCTTTTGCTTTATTGAAGAATACAGATATTATAAAAATTATACAGCAGCAGACCAAAAAGGAATTAAAATTATATTTAGCCAATTTCCATAGAAATAACAAATTTTATTTGAGAAAAAGAACACTGATTCTTCCAGGATTATAGACAGATTCTTTAAATCTGTTTTTTTTTAATCCCATTAAACTTGGATTTGCTTGTATCCAGAAGGTATAAAAGATTAGTTAACTTAAAGTCTTAAATTATTGAAACAAATTATGCTTGGTCATGAAAATACAATGAACACTAATTTATTTTTCAAGAGTTGCAATGTTAGAGCTTTATCTCAACTAAGTTAGTAGATACAGGTAAAAAAAAACAGAATGAAGTACAGGCTTCACAAAAGTGAGAAACATGATATTTCTATAAAACAATATGCTATTTAGGACAATTTCCAAAATATAATGCAAGTTGTTACAATGATTGCGTGAATTTTTTCCATTTTCTTTGCACTAGGAGAATTGAAGCAGTAAATTATTTTTTTAAAAGTGGGAAAATATTAAGACAAAGCAACTAAAGAAATTACCAACATATGCCACATGTGATTTTATACAGAAATAATAAATCATTTCTCACCTCTATTGACATTCTGCCACAATTGAAATTAAGGGTCTAAATAAAAATAGATAAAAGATTTTATTTCAAAAACAACACAGGTTTAAAGCAAGTTAGTTCATGGCATTAAATGAGCTGTAAATAGATTAAAAGAGCACATACATACTGGCACTTTTGAATAACACAAAGGTTCTTAAACTTATGAGAAGGGTATTTCATGTACACCAGGCTATAAATCTTTTGGGTTAGACCAAATCTCAACCAGAGGGTTCCAGAAATCCATAAGCAAAAATGAAGGCGACAGTTTATCTTGCAGTAGCTTCCCTGATTTTCCTGTCATAAACTTTCTGAATATGTATTATTTTGCCAATATACTGTTATGTACTTGACTTTATCCTGCCATATGATAAATGTAGAAAAGCAGGATGGGTGAATAAAACAACAGCTTTAGATGATAAAGATTGTAATATTATTCCTGGAGGTAGTAGTTGAGTTGAGATAATTCATCGGTGGGGTTATTTTGGGGAAATGTGGGGGAGGGAAGCATAGTTAATTCTTTCTAAACAGCTCTGGATTATATTCATTATAACTGCAGGAAAGGGTAAAATCCAGAACAGCTAAGGAAAAGAAAAGTCTTCCTTCCTTCCTTCCTTCCTTCCTTCCTTCCTTCCTTCCTTCCTTCCTTCCTTCCTTCCTTCCTTCCTTCCTTCCTTCCTTCCTTTTCTCACAGTGTTTCGTACAGGCAAGAGTGTTAAAAATGATGTTCTAAATGTGCTTATATTGCATTGTTAACAATTTTGATTCCATACAGAGTTTTGTTTTGTTTTTTTCATTTTGGAGATTTACTTCCCTCTAGGATCTCAAAGCAATGTATAATGCCCGTTGTTGTTTTATTTTTACTCATAAACTATCCCTCACTAATCTGAATCACTCCATGTGTTCAGCTCCCACCAAGCCCAATTAGCATGGCCAAGAGCTGTGCTGCCTAAGTATAGTGAGTGTTGTAGGATGCAAGTAAAAAATGATTGGGGAAAGGGGTCTTAAATCAACTCAATGTTGATTCAGTTGAACATAATAATTCTTTTTCTTTTTGAATAATACCATTCACAATCCTATCAGAAGAAAGAATCACAGAGATTAATGAGTTATGTAAATACAGCAACATTATATATTCTGCCAGAAGACAAAATATTACGGAAACTGAGAATCATTTATAACTTTGAAAGTAGTCATGATTTTGGGTAATTGTGATGATTAAAAATAGTAAAAATCTCATTCCGAACGTAATTGTTTTTGAAGGTATGATGGAAATTATTCAAATTCAAAACTCCAAGAACAGCCTACCTTATTAAAACTGTCTAAGAGAAAGCCTAGGCTTGGGATTAGCTGATTTTACAAACAAAAAATATGCCTCACATAAGAAATGCACATTTATTACACCAGAACAAAATACCATCACTTATGTATTCAACTAGTTCAGCATAGATGCAAAAACACATCTTGCATCTATTTTTCTTTTTCAGGAATAAATAGGAAGAGTTTGAACAATTGTGGTTTCAAAGAATCTCTCAGTTAAAAGCAGCATATCAACAGCAACAATATGACTATGTCACAGACTCTAAGAGCAAGAAAGACCCAAATTTTCAATCTATGGTGAGAAAAAAGACAAAAAATTAGTAAGATATGGTACAGAGAAATAAGTAATTACTAAGAAATGTCTAACCAAATTTGCCTCATTTTTTTTTTCCTGCAAGTGCAGGGTGTGCCCTTTTTTGGGGGGGGGGGAGGAGGGGAAGGATAAGTGAATATGACATCATAGGATGAGAGAGAAAGTAACTAGCCCAAAGTGTCCCAGATGGCTTTCATGCTGATATCTCTTTTAAAAATTGTTCTGATCCACCTGTATTCTCTAAAACTATCTATGCAGAATATCTGTGCAAAAATGAATTCAACAGGGGTTTGTTTTTTCATATAAGGAACGGTTGCTGGAATTGGGTATGTCTAGTTTAACAAAGAGAAGGACGAGGGGGGACATGATAGCAGTGTTCCAATATCTCAGGGGCTGCCACAAAGAAGAGGGAGCCAAGCTATTTTCCAAGGGGCCTGAAGGCAGGACAAGAAGCAACGGATGGAAACTAACCAAGGAGAGAAGCAACCTAGAACTAAGGAGAAACTTCCTGACAGTTAGAACAATTAACCAGTGGAACAACCTGCCTCCAGAAGCGGTGAATGCTCCAACACTGGAAGTTTTTAAGAAGAAACTGGACAGCCATTTGTCCGAAATGGTATAGGGTTACCTGCCTGAGCAGGGGGTTGGACTAGATGACCTCCAAGGTCCCTTCCAACTTTATTATTATTATTATTATTATTATTATTATTATTATTATTATTATTATTATTATTATTATTATTATTATTATTATTATTATTATTATTATTATATCACAAAGCATGTACAAAGATACCAATCCAACAGGAAAAGGAGAAAAAAAATGTTTACAAAACCAAGAAGCACCCTGAGATAAAATTTGTTCTGTGGCATCCTATGCATTATCCTGATAATAAGTATTGATAAAGAATAATTTGCTGATTACAATTTCACTGTCAGTTTCATGACATTGTTATTATTAGTTAATGTGTTTATTGTTTTTTTCTTAATTAATTTTAGGGCATGGGGGTTGAGGTGTTAGTATAAACCCATGATGTGCAATGTTGTTTAGATTGCTTTGATATATTGGATGTTCTCTCTGCGTTGTTATGCTTTAGACTATGTTATGTAATTCAGAGTGCTTTGTGAGATGGACAACTGTATAAACTTTAGAGAATTTGGCAAAAAAATCAATCAATAAATAAAACTTATAATTGAAAGATTTTATTGCACCTGTCCTTGACTGTCTTTCTTTGGGCAGGGCGAGGGGCGGGGGGGGGGGGGAAGGCAGAAAATCAGACAATATCAAAAGGAAAAAAGACTGCTTGTGGATTTTGAAATAAATCAATCTGATTTCCACTTCCTGGATTAATTTTGAGAGTAGGGATTACTTATTATTTAAATTGCCCATGTTTCCAGTTCCAAAAATGTTCCAAGCTACATCAATGCTGCAAATACATGTTTTAATGTAATGTTTGATAAAAATTGGCACTTTGAAGGAAACAATTAGAAATATACAATTGATAAAGAATATATTCAAAATGTCATTATTAAATATAAAGTATGAGCTGTTTATTTTTTAAAAGAGTATAGTGAGGAAATAACTAATTTAAAAGGATAGTATTATTGGTGGTCGGGGAACAAACTGCCTTGTTACTACTTTCTGTTATTTCTGCTATTAATAGCATTATTTTTCTAACAGGAACTTTAAATAATTTTCTATTTGGAGATATTATTAAGTAAAAATGGAGCTATGGGCAAACATGAAATGTGACTGTTTACTATATTTTTCTTCATTATAAATACAATACATTTATATTTGAACCTGCATGTTTGTGTGTGCGTGTTCACACACACATTTGATTCTTCAGGGTTATGAACATAAGAGTGCTTATGGAGATATCCATCTTATTTGTGATCATTTTGCATTACCCAGCATGTTATACATTGGGATAACAATATTCTTTGTGAAAAATTTCAGCATTATACTATTAAAAAGTAAGCCTTTAGTGGACATGTAAGTACAGAAAAAACTATATGATATTTGTTCACCAGATATAATTCAAAGTTATTTTTCATAGATGGCAGGTCTTTTTTTATGTGAAAGAATGTGCACTGCTTAATTAGATTTTCACATAACTAAGCATCAGTGACCCACACAGCTGAGAAACTACATCTCTGAAGGAAGGCTTCCAAAAGTGTGCATCATAAAAAAATGTTATATTTCATTTTAAGTACAAGTGATTATCTAGGGGGAATAATTACACACTCTTTATTGCATCTACGGTGTCTCCTGAACTTTTAAGATGTTAATTGAAGTCCAGATAATCCCCATAAGACTAAATTAAGCACTCTCTTTATGCCTGGGAAATGTATTTCTCTTGTAGTACATTACAGTCCTCACAAACTTAAGGACAACTGATAGTTGATTATTTTTTCTTTTGCTTTTGAAAAATTTTTCATCTGTGAATTTTCTCCTTTTTTTCAGCAGAGGTAATGTTCTCTTAAGGAAAGAATATTTGAGGCCAATAATACTTATTTTCCATTAACATAAACAAAACTCATATAAAGCCGTATATATCTTGACAAAAATGTTCAATGACACATCAGGAAATGACAAAGTTATACAGGCCTGCCCTACATACAGGACAGTTCTGGCCATGGCTAGGATTTCATCCATCTCTCTCAATTAAAGGGTATTTGTGACAAGTTACCTACCAGATATGCAAGAAGAAAAACCATACAACCTCATAAGTATTTGACAGATGTCTTACAGGGGATTGTGTCTCATTACTGCCCCAAGAACTGTATATGCAATTAAAAATAAGGACACATTTATTGAAAACTTCTTATGAAACTTTGGACATTGTCCAAAATTAAAAATTCACTCTGACGCATATCCATAGTTTTTTATATAATTTTTATCTTTGTATTCTTTGATGATGGGTAGACCAGTAGTTTATGTTTCAAGGAACCACTATGTTTATATTTGGTCTTCTATTCTAGAGTTACAGGTAACATATATGGGGAAGAACAATAGCACTTAGACTTATATACCACTTCAAAATGCTTTACAGCCTATGTCAGCCTATTGCCTTACAGCAGGGGTGTCAAACTGCCGGCCCATGGGCCGGATGCATCATCTTCAAAGCGCTCCATGGCATCGGACCCGGATACCTTCGAGACCGCCTCCTGCCACAGATTACCTCCCATCGACCTGTACGCTCCCACAGAGTGGGTCTCCTCAGGGTGCCATCGGCCAGACAGTGCCGGCTGGCGACCCCAAGGGGGAGGGCCTTCTCTGTGGGAGCTCCCACCCTCTGGAATGAACTGCCCCCAGAGATCAGGGTGATCCCTGATCTCCCTTCCTTCCGCCGCGCCCTTAAGACTTGGTTATTCCAACTTGCAGGACTGGCCTAGGGCAATTTTTAGAGGGGGTTTTAATTATATTTTA
>NW_015389574.1:0-4264 GCF_001527695.2 Protobothrops mucrosquamatus
CCAAGTTGATTGGAAGATGTGAACCATGACCTTACAATAAGGGAGTGGAAAAGGTTTGGAATATTAGGCATAACGGAAGAGAAGCAGATCTAAGCATTCCACCATGCTGTGCTGACATATCTGTAACATTAATAAATGCTTTTAGGAGAAAACATGCCTGAAAGTCCTTTTAAGTGTTTCGTTACTCAGACACATGACACTTAAATCATTTCAGGCTGTTAGGCAAAATTCAAATTTCATCCAAGTAATTATCATGCCTAAAAACACCCATATTATCACACAAAAACATCATCTTACTAATTTAACATGTTCAATTAATTATTGAGTCAATCCAGATCTAAAAGATTTTCTTCATTCCATTACATAGTAGTTTTCATACAAATAAACCTATTATTCTAAAAGTACATTCTTAGTCTATTTAAAATATATATTCTAGTAATCACCCATTTTTCTCTTACTTCTAACTCTAAATCTTAATCCTTAAATCAGTCCATAGTTCTACAGTACCTTTTAATCCATCCCATATAATTTTAAGTTTCTCTTTTCAGTCTTATTCTGGCCTTCTTTTTGTGCCAGGCAGGTTTCCATAACAAAGCTTCCCTTTCAGCCGATAGATCTCCTTCTGTTGCTTGTAATGTCATTTGAGTCAATAAACAGCATCCCATCCTCTGGATTGGGTATCTATTTCTCTTGTCCTTAAAGTCTCATTGCTTTAAAGGTTCAAATCTCAGTCCTTGGTTCTTCTGATCCTCAAAGATGTAGATGAAGTGTTTGTAAGGTAAAATAAATTCCTCTTTAATCTCAATTGATTCCTCTTCTGGTGTATTTTGATTTATAGAATGGTCAGGTGCAGTCTGAAAGTCAGTTTGAGCATTTGGGGTAAGGCTTCTGGCTCTTAATTCTGTAGTAATCTCTTTCATTTTAGCGCATATTTCTTCAGTAGCCTCATAAATCTTTTCCAATATAAGTTTACAGTTTAATTGAGAATGAGGTTTCTCCATTTTAATAGTAATTGAAGAGAGTCCCTTTTTTCTTTTAGTGGAGGCTGTATTTAATAAAAGTTAAGCAATATCCACCCCCACAATTCCCGCAGCTGCATCAGCTTATCTTTTCTCTTCAAGAGTAGTTTGAAGGTCAAATCCACCTCATCTCCAAACAATAACCAGCAGTTGCAATGTTACTTTTTCGCCACTAGATGTCCTCAGTAGATTAAAAAATCGTTCCCAGACACCATTTTTTCCCTTTTTTCTGTCTTTTAAAGAAAAAGGTGGAAAAAGAAATAATCTTCCAGTATAAAATAATAGTACAGCTCTAAAAAAGAATTTTTTTCTGTACCCCAAAGTAGATAAAAAATAAAATGTGATCATTAAAATTATTTATTCTATCCTTTTGTTCAACGCCTTTGTTCCCACACAAACAAAAGCTGCTTTTTCAAGACAGGGAAATAATTCCAACAAAGCTTTTACAGGAAAAAAAAGACAAAATAAGGTGAAGAGAGGAGCAGGAGGGGTCTCACCTGGATCATCCGCGGTGGGTCTTTAACGCTTAGATGTTCCTGTGACTTTCGGCTGGTGCAGCAGGGTAATTGGCCATCTTACTGGACGATCTTTGCTCCGTCGGCCCTAAGGAGATAGCTGGGGCCGCAGGAGAAGCTGCCACCCTCCCGCAGTCACCAGCAAGCCTCCTCCTCGGTGGTCGCCCCTCCAGGGTGACTTTCGACCCACTAGGGGGGTCTACCGACGAAGAAAACACGGCCGGTGTGGAGACAAGTCTCCAAACACGACCGGGACCGCCGCAATCCGGAACCGGAAGTCAAATATTTTACTCCTTTTTGATGGGGAGTTAAGACCATTTATATTTGTTGAAAAAATTCCAATTCCCTCCATGATTTCAATTATGTCGGGATCTCAATTTTCTAGGAGAACTTATCTGTCTCTGATCTTTAGGTCTAACATCTTCCTCTGATTGAGTCTTTTTGGGCACTTCCTCCTCCATTTGCTTTGATGTTTCTGCAGTCATTTCCTCTGGTTTTTTAGGTTGCGCCTCTCCTTTTTCCAAAAAGGCTCTATGGTTGTCAAAAAATTCCTCTGCTTGGCGTGGAGTACTCACTCTATATCTTTTTGAGTCCCAAAAAATTAATAATCCTTCTGGGATCAACCATCTGAAATTCACTCCTCTGCTGATCAATTTCCTTGTTAAGAATTGATATTCTCTTCGAGCTTCTCTAATTCTGCTTGGAATCTGTTTGAGAACTACCAGTTCTTTGTCTTTATATTTCAGTGGTTGATCCCTTACTGCTCTCAGGATCTCATCTCGTACTACTCTTTTACTAAATCTAACATGGACCTCCCTAGGCACTCTGTTTCTTCTTGCATAATTTGAGTTAACTCTAAAAACCTGATCGACTTCTCTTTTCATTTGATCCATTTCCATTCCAAGCAGATCCGCCAGTAATTCACTCATCAGTACTAACAGGTTCTCATCTTTCTCTTCTATCATGTTTTGAAATCTTAGAAAGTATGATGCCCTTTCCATCTCCATCGTCGCCATACTTTCTTCCAGCTCCGCATTAGATTGCGCCAGTCTTTGGTTTTCATCTTGCAGAGCTTCTAATTTCTGATCCACTACTACTGACTTGTCTTCTATTTTTTGCATTCTTTGTTGGGTATCTGACATCGCCTGTTGAAAAGCTTCCATTTTGGGGGGGAACAAATTTTATTGTTTTTTTTAATTCTTAAGACAAAGTACTCAGGACACACCGTGGTGCTGGGGTAATCAAACATCCAAAAACAAAACATATATACATAGTTCAATCATTACATCAAATATTCCCTCTCTTTTTCCCTCAAATAGCATAGTATATTTAAAATAATCCAATTCTAGCTTAAATTTATTCAACCTGGACCTGTTTTAAAGCTTTATAAATTTACAATACCGTAATCAAATTAACTTTAAATAAAAACATTATCAATTCAGGTATCCCTTCCAAATATATTCTAGTTCCTTAATTTTATCATAAATCTTATTTATTTCTTCTTCCACAAATATCCCCTATTTAAAGTAAAATATTAGTCTATCCTATACATATCTAATCCATCAATTAATCAATCTCTTTAAGCTGACAGAATAATATCAGACCTTAAATCGTTTCAATCCATTAGACAAAATTCAAATTTCATCCAGTTAATTATCATAACTAATAGCATCCATGTCATCAAACAAACACATCATCTTATTAAATTAACTCAATTAATTATTAATTCAATCCAAATCTAAAACATCTCTTCAATTTTCTTCATTCCATTACATAATAATTTTCATACAAATAAACCTATCGTTCTAAAAAATACATTCTTAATATTCTAGATTACCTTTAATCCATTATATAAAAATATCTCATTTTTACGCAAAAATATTAATCTATCCTATGCATATCTAAATGTATCTATCTATCTATCTATCTATCTATCTATCTATCTATCTATCTATCTATCTATCTATCTATCTATCTATCCTATACATATCTAATCCATCAATTAATCAATCTCTTTAAGATGACAGAATAATATCAGACCTTAAATCATTTCAATCCATTGGGCAGGATTCAAATTTCATCCAGTTAGTTATCATGGCTAATAACATCAATGTTATCAAACAAACAAGTCATCTTATTAGATTAACATTCAATTAATTATTATTTCAATCCAAGTCTAAAACATCTCTTCAATTTAACTCATAATCTTAATCCTTAAATCAATCCATAATTCTAGATTGCCTTTAATCCAATACATGAAATTTTAAATTTCACCTTTATATCTTATTCTAGCCTTCCTCTTATGCCAGGCAGGTTTCCATAGCAGAGCTTCCCTTCCAGCTGATAAATCTCTTTTTGTTGCTTGTAATATCATTTGATTCGATGAAAACCATCTTGGCCTCTGCATTAGCCCTCTGTTTCTCTTATCCATGAAGCCTCGTTGCTTCAAAAGTTCAAAACTCAGTCTTTGCTTTTCCTGGTCCTCAAAGCCAGGAACTGAACGTTTACCAACAGTTGAGGATTGGCCTCCTCCCCCCGTTTGTGATCTCCCACATCCGGACTTGCGTCCTAACGCATGTACCACAGGACGGTCCTATTGGCCCTGCGCGATTCACCCCTCGCGCAGGTCTGGCCCAACAAAATCTCAAGGGCCCACCTCGAGGATGGGGTTTGGAACCCCGAGAGGTGGCATGCGGCAAGGACAAATGAAAAACTTCGTAAATTGGACAA
>NW_015389574.1:6526-11817 GCF_001527695.2 Protobothrops mucrosquamatus
TCTGGCCTAGGGAGAATTTTTAAATAGGGACAATTTTAATTTAAATCTTAATTAATTATACAGCGAAAAAAAATATTTGGTTTTTAATAGGTTTTTATGGGGGGACGATGTTTTATGTGTTTTAATATGCTGTAAGCCGCCCTGAGTCCTATAGGGAGAAGGGCGGCATATAAATCCATGTAAATAAATAAATAAATAAGTGGACTGCTTATAAGGCAAGGTAAATTTCTCTTTATTCTCAGTTAGGTCCTCTTCTGGTATAATCTGTTTTGTAGAATAGTCAGGTGTAGTCTGAGAGTCAGTTTTGAAGTTTAAGGTAGAAATTCTGGCTCTTAATTCTGTAGTAAACTCTTTCATTGTAGTACATATTTCTTCTTTAGCCTCATAGATCTTTTCTAGTATAAGTTTACAATTTAAATGTGAGTGAGGCTTCTCCATTTTAGCAATAGTTGAAGAGAAATCCTTTTTTCTTTTTTTGTTTCTTTTTTGGTGGAGGCTACAGCTAATAACAGTTGAAGAATATCCGACTTCCGGCTGTGACGTCATCGTGGAGCAGGTGAAGGAACAGATCTCTGTTCCTAAATCCTGAAAAATCTTTGCTAGGAGCCCAGCAAGGGCTTTGCCGATCCTGGAGAGATTGGTAAACTAAAGAGGAAGCTTCAGAGAAGCTGGGTGGAAAGCAAACACCCGAGCAGACAGGAGCAGCACTTTTAAAATTGGCAGAGAAGAAGCCGGTCTCTAAGGCCGGCCTGGAGCGATGGCAGCAGTCTGAGAGGGAAGTGAAAAGTAGAACTGACAGCTTCGTACGGGAGATGAGGAAAACCCCTGAAGGAGGTGAGGAACATTTGGCTGAGAGAAGGCGCAGAAAAAGCAAAGCGATAAGGAGAGAGAGACAGCGGCAACTGAATGGAATAGAGCGGAAAAGGGAGCGATAGAGCAGAACGAGAGCAGCGTGAAGAAGCAGAGAGCCCACAGTAAAGTTTATAAAACATGAAAGACTGGAATTTAAGAGCTGCAAAAAGTAGAGATTGAAACTAGAGAAAGGACTGGAGAAAGGACGGCCGGAGGCAACAAAGGGTGATTAAGAAAGACTTTGAAAAATTAACATAAGGATTAAAAGGTGAAGTGAGACAACGGAGAAATTTAATACTACTTAGTGGAACTTATTTTTGAAGAACAAATAGCATTGAAATTTGGACTTTAACTGACATATATCTGGGTAAAGTGACGAGTGGACGTTTTGGAAATATTGGATATATAGAAGAAGAAATAAGAGGCGACATTTTGTGGATCGATGGATACATTAAATTGAGACAGAGAGAAAAAAGGCTGATGCAATATTGTAGCACTCATATACAAGCAGTGACTAAGCTACAAGTAGAAAAGGGGCATCAGGCAATGTATTAAAAGGAATGAAGTAAATGAATTGTATTAACGAATAGAAATAAGCATAACTGAGTAATTGAATTAAATAGAAGTGAGAAAGTAATTATAGTATAGTAAAGAAATATAGAGACAGGTGATTATTCAAATAAGAGTGATAGTGAATGAAATTAAGAGTAGTGATAATACTTAGAGAATAGTATATGTATATGTATTGTGTGTAGTGTTATAAGGAAAGGTATAACTCTATTTGTAATTTTATTTTTTAAAGTTAACCCTAAGAATAACGTTCTATAAAGGTATTATAGTCATATATATTGATACATAATTAGAAATATTATATATATATATTCTTTACTATCTATATTATATATATACTTACATATTTAAGCTTAGACTATATAGATTGAAAACCAACTTGATCAACAAAAACAACTTGCCATAAATTGGTATATGCAAAAGTGGAGAAATATTATTCAAGTAATAAAAATGACAAGTACCGCAACATCAACTAAAGTAGGCAAAAAAACAGTTACAAATCCCACACCTATAATGGCCTCTCCTACAGGTCAAAGAATGATAGTGACCATGTTGGGGAAAGAAAAAGAAAAAGCAGAATTGGCAATGAACCCACAGAGCATGCAGATAACACTACAAACGATTCAAGAAACAATGATGATGACCCAAGAGGCAATAGCAAACAATCATGAAGAAACGAAAATACATCACAAAGAAATCAAGAATGATATTGGAGAAATGAGAGATGAAATTAAAAACATGAATGATAAGATAGGCAACATACAACAAACAATGATGGAAAATGAACAAAGAATTCAAAAAGTCGAAATAAAAATGGAGCAAGTTGATAGCAAAATAGAAAGGATGGTACAGAAATCCGAGCAGGTAAATAGAGAGTTGACTGATTCTATTGCCTTTTTGGGAATGGATAAAGCTTCGTTCTTTCTAAGATTCCAAAATATTTTAAAGGAAAAGGAAGAAGATTTGGGAGAGAAGATGGCGGAGATGTTGGCGGAGATATTAGGAAAGGTCAAACAGGAAACAAGAAGAGACATAGACGAAATATATAGAGTATATACAAATTATGCACGAAGCCATAGATTGGCGAGAGAGGTCCATATAAGGTTTACTAGAAGATCAATAAGGGATGAAATATATAAAAAAACAAGAGACGAACCAATAATATATAAGGGTAAAGAAATAATTGTATTAAAACAAATACCACGTAGAATACGAAATCAGAGACAAGAATACCAATTTCTAACAGCCCAATTAACTAAATATAAAGTTATGTTACGATGGTTAATACCTGAAGGCATATTTCTAACTTGGCAGGAAAAAAAATATAAGATAGATACACTTGAGAAAGCGCAGGACTTTTATGAACGTTACTTTACGCAGGGAGAAGAACAAGAAAGTAGGGAAGAGCCGGAGAGTAAAAGTCAGGATGAAGATTTATTAGAGGAAGTCGAACGAGAAAGAGAAATACAAAAGATACAAGAAAGAGAAAGGTTAGAAAGAGAAGGAGCAAAGGGAAGGGTAATAGAGACAAGAAGCATAAAAAAAATAGATCAAGTAAAAAATGGGAGACGCAATTAAGCTCTTCTCTGTAAACATTAATGGTTTAAATATACCAAGAAAAAGAGCACAAATGTTTAACAAATTAAGGAAATTGGATGCAGATGTGATATGTCTTCAGGAAGTTCATATAAAAAAGGATTATAGAAAACTACTAGAGAATGTAAAATTAGGAACACTATACACAACATTAGCACAAAACAAGAAAGGAGGAATTGCTATATATGTCAAAGAAAAAATAAAATAAAATTAATATATTCGGATGAAGAGGGGAGAATTTTAATGTTGGAAATAGAATTAGAGCAAAACCAAATCTTATTAACGGCAGTATATGCACCAAATAATAATCAACATGAATTTTTTTTAAAAGGTACATAAGAAACTAGTGGATCTGGATTATGAAAGTATTTGTATGATTGGGGATTTAAATGCAATAGTTGATGTTAAGAAAGATTATAAGAGTAGTAAAAAGAACAAAAACAAGAAAAATATATTACCAAAATCGTTCTTTGACATGGTAACAGAACTCAACCTTCAGGATATATGGAGAGAGACACACAGGTCAGACAAACAATATACATTCTATTCGTATCCGCATCAATCTTGGTCTAGGATCGATATGGCCTGGGCAACAACAGAAGTACAAAACGGGATAGAGGAAATTGAAATAGGACTTAATGATTGGGCGGATCACAACCCAATAATAATAAAATGGAAAGGCCAGAAACAGAGAAAAATATGGTCAATGAATCAAAGACTGTGTAAAGATAAACAATATATACAGATGCTAGAAAAGGAGTTGACATTATTTTTTCAGGTAAATAAAAAGGAAGAGACGTCAACACAAAATTTGTGGGATACTACAAAAGCTTACATTCGGGGATTGACAATTGCATACAACTCTAAGAAAAACAAAGATAGGAGACTTCAACAAGGAAAATTACAAGAAGAATTAAAAAAAATAGAAGATGATCTACAGAAGGACCCACAAAATAAAAAGATAACAGAAAAATGGAATATTATAAAACACAAGATTAACCTGACAACACAAAAAGAAATGGCACAGAAAATTAGGATGGCGAAACAAAATTACTTTGAAAATGCGACTAAAACTGGTCGATGGTTGGCCTATAAATTAAAAAAAGAAAAAGGCAAAAGAACAATACATCAACTACAAGACGAAAGTGGAACAGTACAATATAGACGGGAAGAAAAAAAGAAAATAATGCAAAATTTATTTTCAAAGCTATACCATCAGGAAGATATAGCAGATGATAAAGTCAAACAATATATAGAGGTAGCAAAAATGAGCAAAATCACCAAAGAACAAAAGGAAATGTTGAATAGACCAATAACCGCAATAGAATTAGAAACAGCATTGAAAAAACAAAAAAACAATAAATCACCAGGCCCAGATGGAATTCCGGTTGAGTTTTATAAAAATACACAAGAGTCACTACAATGGATAATGTTGGAGATTTACAATGAGGTGCTGGAGGAGGCGAAGATACCGACAACTTGGACTGAAGCAATCATCACCCTCATCCCTAAGGAAGACTCAGACCTACAACAAATTCAAAATTATAGACCAATTTCTTTACTGAATACAGATTATAAGACATTTACAACAATAATAGCAGAAAGGATTAAAAAAATTTTTGAATAACTACATCCACCCAGATCAAAATGGATTTCTACCAGGACGACAGATAAAAAATAATATGAGGATAATAATGAACACTTTAGAATTTTATGAAGTCCATCCTGAAAGACAAGCTACACTGTTTTTTCTTGATGCCCAGAAGGCATTTGATAATCTGAATTGGAAGTTTATTATAACACAATTGTACTATATGGATTTTGGGACAAAATTTGGAAAGATGGTTGAGAAAATATATACTAAACAAACAGCTAGGGTAATTATAAATGATGAAATGACAGACAAAATTGATATAATCAGAGGAGTAAGACAAGGATGCCCACTTTCCCCTCTTCTATTTATTTTATCATTAGAAATACTCCTGACAAAAATCAGAGAGGACCAAGAAATAAAGGGTTTAAAAATTAAGAAGGAAGAATATAAGGTCCAGGCCTTCGCTGATGATTTGGTATTCACCCCAACGATGCCCTTGACGTGATGGCCCGTTGCCTGGAGGCCGTACGGGTCTGGATGGGGAGGAACAGACTCAGGCTCAACCCTTCCAAGACCGAGTGGCTGTGGTTGCCGGCGCCTCGGCATAGCCAGCTGACGCCATCGCTGTCTATAGGGGGCGAAACCTTGGCCCCCTCAGAGAGGGTGCGCAACTTGGGAG
>NW_015389574.1:13700-15306 GCF_001527695.2 Protobothrops mucrosquamatus
GATAAAAGAAAAAGAAGACACAGAATATTATTTAATATGGAGCAAGTGGTACGACTGGTTAGAGAGTAGAAATAAGAGAGAATAAATGTGGAAAGGTTAAACATGGAAAATGTGTATATAATAATGTATGAAGGAAGAAAAATGCAAATAAGAAATAATGGGGCAATAAGGATAAATACTCTAAAGAAGAATAAGGGGGAAAATGTAAATAATAGAAGATTACTGTTACGAAGTTGATGTTAAAATATACATTGTGTATATATGTGTATTATGTTTTGTTTTGTTTTGTTTGTCGGTTTAAATAATAAAAATTAATTAAAAAAAAAAAAAAGAAATAACGGGGCAACAAGGACAAATATTCTAAAGAAGAATAAGGGGGGAAATGTAAATAATAGAAGATTACTGTTATGAAATCGCTGTTAAAAAAAGGGAGGAGTATACACTGTGTGTGTATGTGTGTTTTGTTTTGTTTTGTTTTGTTGGTTTAAAAAATAAAAAATTATTTAAAAAAACAACAGTTGAAGAATATCCACCCCCACAAATCCCACAGCTGGATCAAGTTATCTTTTCTCTTAAAAAATAGTTTGAAGGCCAAAACCATCTCATCTCCAGATAGTCAACAATTACAATATTAACTTTTGACCAGTAGATGTCCTCAGTAAGCTAAAGTCTTTTTCAAACACCATTTTTTTTCCTTTTTTCTATTTTTTAAGGAACGAGTGGAAAAAGAAATACTCTCCCAATATAAGATAATAATACCGCTCCAAAAGTAAAAACAAAAAACAATTTTTTCTGTACCTCAACGTGAATAAAAATAGAATATAATCTTTAAAAAAGTTTTATTCTGTCCTTTTGTACAACACCTTTGTTCCCACGCATACAAAAGCCGCTTTTTCCAAACCCTATCCAATAAAAATCCAATAAAGAATATCCAATAAAAATATTGTCAAAAGGCAGGAAAAGGTATAAAAAGGAATACAGAGTCTCTAAACAAAAAGAAAAAGAGGAGCATAAAAATATGTTTATATCCACACAGCAGAACTAACAAAAAGGGAACAACGGACTTCCGGTTTGAGTCACGGCACCGATGGCAGCTCCTTTGTGAGCTGTCCGCCCTGAAGACACGTAAGAGCCGCAGGAACAGCTGTTCTGCGGCTCGGAATCCCCTTCCCCGGGCAAAGGGGAGGGGGTGAGCTTCCCCGATAGGGGTAGAGCTCCCTAGCCCTCATATTTTTTTTTTTTTAATTTTTATTATTTATTTATTTTTTATTATTTAAACCGACAAACAAAACAAAACAAAACATAATACACATATATACACAATATATATTTTAACATCAACTTCGTGCCAGTATTCTTCTATTTTTTACATTTTCCCCCTTATTCTTTTTTAAAGTATTTATCCTCATTGCCCCATTATTTCTTGTTTACATTTTTCTTCCTTCATACATTATTATATACATATATATTATTATATACATTATATACATATATTATATTATATATTAACTTTTCCACAATTATTCCCTCTTATTTCTACTTTCTAGCCAGACATACCACTTGCTCCATATTAAATAGTATTCTGTGTCTTCTTTTTCTTTTATCT
>NW_015389574.1:16373-20702 GCF_001527695.2 Protobothrops mucrosquamatus
TTTGTATTTCATATAATTTTTTGTCCTCTGTATATTTAGATTGAATTTGTGCAAATGTCCACCAATCAATCTTTCTGCCTATCTCTTGTTCCAATTCTTGTTTTGTTTTCAAATTTCCCTGATCATTTACTAATTCCTTATATCTAATTATCTTATTTATATCTAGTAGGTTTGGGTGTTGCAGAGCTTCTGTTGGACACTAGCCCTCATATTTTGACAGCGGTGAGGGCTAAGGTGAGTTCCCCCGGAGTCGGGGATTCCTCCGTGCTTCAGGCTGCCTTCGTTGAAATGAAGCTAGACGCGGATTCAGCCTCTGCCGTTCCAGGAAAGCGTGAGTTGAATTTGACAGGCAGACAGAGCCTACCAGGAGGATTTAAAATTGTTTGGACTGAAACCTTAACTCTAGAATTAAAGAATCTTCTTCGTTGTTTATGTTAACTGGAAGAAGAAGAAGAAGAATATGTCTGCGGATGGGCGTTTCTGTTTTTTCAATTGAAAATATATGAGACTTTCACTTTCTGGAGACTTTCTCTTGGATTATTATTGTAACATATTTAGTTACTTTGAGGTGGTTGGATAAGCCTTCTGTTTCTATCACTGTTTGAGGTGATTACAAGACTTTATAAGACTTTTATATGACCTTTATAAGATTTTATGTTTATAAATGAAAGTATAAGAGAAGAAGGAGAGAAGTAAAATGGCTTCTAAGCGTGTGGGAACTTTTGTTCCTCAGAAAAGCACAATCTCCTCTCCAGCTGTTCAAACACCACAGCAGCCAAAACCTAAGACTCCTCCACCCTCCCCCCCAATCCCAGCACTTACACTGAAAGATATTCAAGATGCATTAAAGGACAATGCTAGACAGATTAGAATGGAAATGGAGGACATGTTTGAAAAGAAACTTGAAGAGAAACTTGAAGAGAAGAATACAGAGATGAGAGATGACATAGTGTTTGCATTGCAAGGTCTGGCAGTTCATGTAGAACGTATAGAAGGACGGGTGGAGGAAGTGGAGGAGCATGTCGAAAGTATGGAACTTAGATTGGGGAAAGTGGAGGAGACTGTGGATTTAACTCAAAATGAGGTCATTTTGTCACAATACAGAGAAATGGAATATGCTTTGAGAATAAGGGGGCTGAGAGAGAATGCTCAAGAGAAACTAGAGGACGAGATTGCAGCAGATCTGGCCTTGGTTTTATCCTGCCAACCTGATGAAATAATAAGAGAAATGGAAAAAAATTTCAGAGTCAATTCATGGATTGCAAGACAGAGAAACCTTCTAAGAGATGTTGTCATCTATTTTTCCAGAAAATCAATCCGTAATCAAATTATTCAAGCTTTTTACAATCAAAAATTTCAAATATCAGGACAAGATGTTATAATTTTAAAGGAGATACCACCCAAAATACTCAGAAGAAGGAAGGATTTTGCCTTCCTGGCTGAAGAGTTGAAAAAGCGACAAATTCAATTCAGATGGGAGATACCTGCTGGTATTATGGTAAATTATATGGGAATATGCTATAGGCTCAACACCATTGTAAAGGCAAAAGATTTTTATACTTCAATTTTGAAAGCAGGTTCTCCATCATCTCCACAAGGTACCAGGAAGGAAAGAACTGGTGAAGATAAAGTGGCTGAAGGAGCTATATTGTCATCAAGTTTCATAGAATTACAAAATCAAGAGCAAGTTAAGCAACAATTGATGGAAATTAGAGAAGATCCCAAATCACAAAGAATGACCCGTGCAGCTCATAAACGTAAAGAAAGAGAGCAACAAAAAGTGGATGTACCCGTTGCACAGCAAGTCATCTCGGAGCCAGTGGGAGGGGCGAGGCCGAAGAAATCAGTAGTAGCTGATTTACAAGGAGCGTTCCAGAGGCTCACCGCCACTAAAGATGGCAAGGTTCCTGACTTGGAATGTTAATGGTTTGAATTCTCCACAGAAAAGGAAAAAGATATTCTATTATCTGAAACAACATAAAAATGATGTTGTTTGTTTACAAGAAACTCATATTACAGCTAAAGATCAAAAATATTTGTCTAACTCACGGTTGGGTATACATTTTATGGCACCTGCGCCGCAGAAAAGAGGTGGAGTAGTTGTTTATATCAGGAAAGACTTTCAACCCAAATTGATTGATGCTGATTCAGAAGGAAGATATGTTTTTGTTGAAATATTATTGAATGGGAAGAAATGTCTTATTATTGGATTATACGCCCCAAATCAACAGCAGAAACAGTTTTATAAATTGTTATATTGGAAACTAAACCAATTGGATTATAAATCAGTTATTATAATGGGGGATTGGAATGGTGTTTTAGATTCAAGAAAAGATAAGAAAGGTTCTTGTAAATCGCTTAATTCAAAATTGCCTAAAACCTTTTTTGACTTGAAGGATGAATTGGAATTAAAAGACATATGGCGAGAGAGAAATATGGAAGAAAGGGATTTTACTTTTTTTTCGGACAGGCACCAATCTTATTCTAGAATTGATTTTTTTTTAATTACTAATGATTTTTGTTCTAGGGTGAAGAATATTAAGATTTTTCCCAGGACATTGTCAGATCATAGTCTGGTATGGATGGAGTTACTTGCTGAAGAAGGGAGTAGAAGGACTTGGAGATTGAATGAAAATTTATTCAGATATGACATAAATTTACAGAAATGTAGAGATCAATTGAAAGAATTTTTTTTGTTGAATATGCACAAAGGTACTTCAATTTCAATGGTCTAGGATGCTAGTAAAGCATATATGAGAGGTAATTTGATTTATATGAATAATGTTCATAGGCGTAAAAAAGTGCAAAAACGTAAAGAGTTAGAGGAAGAGATTAAATTGAAAGAACAGGCCTTTATTTTGAATCCAATGGATAATAATTTAAAAGTATCTATTACTGTGCTTAGGGAACAATTTAATATGTTAATAGCAGATCAGACGGCAACTAGTTTAAGGTATATGAAATATAACACATTTTCTAATGCAAATAAACCAGGAAGGTGGTTGGCCTATCAATTAAGAAAGAAGCAGAAATCAAGAATTATAGAGAAAATAGATTATAATGGTAAAATGACATCTCAATAAAATTTGATTAAAAAGAGTTTTTTGGATTTTTATTCTAAGTTATATGCTTCTGAAAAAATACAAGTTGAACAAATAGATAATTACTTACAGGAGGCACACTTTCCTAGATTGTCAGATAATCAAAGGGAAAAAATGAATTGCCCAATTACATTGGAGGAGATAAAGGGGCAATTAAGCAATTAAAACTTGGTAAGGCACCAGGTACAGATGGATTTACAGCAATTTATTATAAGATGTTATCGGAAGAAATGATAGAACCATTAAGGGAATTGTTTAATAGTATTTTGTTGGGTGAAGCGGTACCTCCCTCCTGGAGAACTGCTTTTATATCTTTAATACCCAAGGACGGTCAGGATTTGACTCAACCTAAGAATTATAGACCTATATCTTTATTGAATACAGATTATAAGATTTTTTCAAAAGTACTGGCAAATAGATTAATTCAAGTGTTGAATCAATTGATTCATAGTGATCAATCTGGATTTATAACTGGAAGATATATGAAATATAATGTAAGACAAATTATTAATTTAATTGAATATTTGGATAAGAATAATCAAATTCCTGCTGCTTTTATTTTTTTAGATGCTGAAAAAGCATTTGATCAATTAGACTGGGGTTTTTTGTTTCAAGTTATAGATAGAATGAATTTTGGGGGGGAAATTTTGTCCGCCCTTAAGGCTATTTATCAGCAGCAATCAGCACAGATAATGGGGGGGGGGGGGTAACAGAAGCATTTAAAATTGAAAAAGGAACTAGACAAGGATGTCCATTATCTCCATTGTTATTTGTGTTAACAATGGAGATTCTGTTAATTAAAATTCGGGAGTCTTCTATAATAAAAGGAATTAAGGTCAATAAGATTGAGTATAGATTAAGAGCTTTTGCAGATGACCTAGTGTTAACATTAACTCAGCCATTAGATTCGGTAATTGACTTGGTTGAAATTATTGCACAATATGGGAAAGTTTCTGGTTTTAAGATTAATTGTAATAAGACTAAAATATTACCAAAAAATATGTCTATGAATGATAAAGATGTGTTAGTTATGCTTACAGGTTTTGAAATGGTTAAAAAGGTAAAATATTTGGGAGTTTACATTACAGCTACTAATGCTAAATTGTATAAGAATAATTATGAATCTTTATGGCTTAAGGTGCAAAAGGATTTAAATGATTGGAAAAAATTGCAATTATCTTTATTGGGGAGAATTTCAGCAGTAAAAATGAATATTCTCCCAAAGTTT
>NW_015389574.1:21406-26730 GCF_001527695.2 Protobothrops mucrosquamatus
GTAGGGAAGTTAAAGCATTTTGGATTAAGATATGGTGGAATATTCAAAATATTTTTAAGAAAAAGATAAAGTTTAAGCCGCAGATATTTTTGTTGGGTATTATGGAAGACTTGGATGCAAAAGAAATGGAATTGATGTTGAACTTTATAACTGCTGCAAGACTACTAGTAGCTCAATATTGGAAAATGGAACGTTTACCTACTATACAAGAATGGTCACTTAAAGTTTCGAATTTAGCAGAAATGGCCAAGATTTCCGCTTATGTGAAGGATCATTCCCAAGAAAGATATATTTTGGTTTGGAGAAGATGGATAGATTATATTGAGTGTAAATATGGGACTAAAATATATCATTTGGTTTTTGAGTGAATTTTAGAGTATTATTGTTATACAAAGGCTAGAATATTTTATTTAGTATTATTTTTAATTATTAAAGTGTTGTTATTATTATTGTTTTTAATAATTGTATATCTGTTTAAAAGAGAGTTAAAAGAGGTTATAGATATGTTATTTTAATAGTTGATTAATGTTAATTAGAGTATGATTATGTTATTGTTAACCCTGTGATTGGCACTGGGAAGTGAGGGGGGAGGGAGGGTGGGTGGAAGGGTGGGAAGGGGAAGGGGGGGATATATATTGTAAAATTTTATAAAATTTTCAATAAAAAAACAAAACAAAAAGGGAACAACGAAAAGAAAAAGAAAAAAACAGTATCCAATTTATAATCCAATTAGAGACTTACAGATCTTCTTTTGTAGTTTCCCTTATCTTGAGAAGTATATAGCAGATCAAAAAAGAAACCAGACACAAAGCAAGCAAGAAAGAAAAACAGCCTCTCTTAGTAACCTCTAAGAGAGATAAGAATGTCTGGGCATACAGCCAAGTGTCTGGGCATACAGCCAAGTGTCTGGGCGTTGAGCCAAACTCTGCAGCTGAATCAACAAAATTAGTAAAAAAAACAAAGGAGAAAGGTTACAAAATGACCACCAGGGGACGCTGTTTCTTTCCCCCGCTGTTTAGATAGGGAGAAAAAAAGGTAAAGAGAAAGTTCCAACAGTGAATACACAAAACTAAAGTTCTAAAAAGTTCTAAAAAGGAGCAATTAAGGTGGCTTTTCCCAAATAAGATGGTAATAAATCTTATTTTCCCTCTATAATGAAACAAGCTGATTCCTTCAATTTAACTGGAGTTCAACAGTTTTCAAAAATTTTAAAGCGCTTAAACTGCCGCTTTTTGGGAGGGGGGGGAAAGCAAAAATCCCCTCCTCCTCCTCCCTTTAGACTTCCAGCTTTACTTTAAAGGCAGGCAATTTTCTCAAAGGTCCACTTTGCAGCAAAGACTAATATCATCTCACCCGGACCGGTTGCTTGTTTCCTGAAACAGCTGTCTTCTGTCTCCGATGATCTGTTGAAGATGGCGGCAAATGCAAAGCTCTCCGCCTTTCTCTCGCTGGTTCCAGAGGCTATTTTGGGTTCGGAGAGCCGGCTACTGCTGGCTCCCTTTCCTCAAAAATTCACCTCTTGGTGACCACCCCTCCAGGGTGGCATTCAGCCCTGATGGGCCCACCAGCGAAAGAAATTCGGACCCTGGGAATGGAGAGTCGTATCCCAGGGTCTACAGCCAACGACGTCACCGGACACACTCTAAAATCTTTGCTGCAATAATGGCAGAAAGAATGAAAAACTTTTTGACCGAATTTATCCACTCAGATCAAAATGGTTTCCTACCAAGGAGACAGATAAAGAACAATTTGAGGATTATTTTAAATGTCTTGGAATATTACGAAAACCATCCAGGGAACCAGATGGCACTTATATTTCTTGATGCACAAAAAGCTTTTGATAATTTAAACTGGCAATTTATGTTTCAACAACTTCAAGAAATGGATTTTGGTGAGAATTTTATTAAAGCAATTCAAGCAATTTATAAGAAACAAACAGCAAGAATACTCTTAAATGGAGACTATACAGATGGATTTGATATTAAAAAAGGTACCAGACAGGGATGTCCACTGTCCCCCTTGTTATTTATTCTTACACTAGAGGTATTGGCTAGAAATATTAGACAAGATACGGAAATTAAAGGACTGGAGATTAAAGACCAGAAATATAAATTACAGGCTTTTGCGGATGATTTGGTTTTTATTTTAGAGGAGCCACTGGAGACAGCCGATAAACTCTTGCAGAAAATAGAGAAATTTGGAGAAGTGGCTGGACTGAAAATAAATAGGGAAAATACTAAGGTATTAACAAAAAACCTAACAGATAAACAGAAAATTCAACTTGCTAAAATGACAAATCTGCAAATAGTTAAAAAAGTTAAATATTTGGGCATTTATTTAACCGCAAAATATACAACATTAAAAGAAGATAATTATGAGAGATTAATGAAACAAATAAAAATAGACTTGGAAAAGTGGGAAAATCTTCAACTATCACTGCTAGGAAGAATAGCGACTGTTAAGATGAATATTCTACCAAAGCTAATCTTTCTATTTCAAACAGTTCCTGTTAAATTGAGCAAGAAATTTTTTGACGACCTAAATGCAACAATACTAAGTTCTATATGGCAAAAAAAGTAAGCTAGAGTCAAATGTAAACTCTTACAAGAAGCTAAAGACAGAGGGGGCTTTGGACTTCCAGATTGGAGACTTTACTATCAAGCAGCTACTCTGCTTTGGCTCAAAAATGGATCGTATTGAGAAACAAAAGGTTGCTTTATTTAGAGGGACATGATCTTCAACTAGGTTGGTATGCCTTTATATGGTATGAGAAAACTAAAGTGCATAAATATTTTCATAATCATGCCATAAGAAACGTATTACTTTCAGAATGGGAGAAAATTAGACATAAAATGTACAGTATATGAAAATACCAGAGTGGCTCTCAACAATGGAAGCATTTGCCTACTCAAACTTGATTAACTATGACAAGCTGGTTAGTTATAAAGATATTTTGGATAAAGATGGAAAACTTAAGGACAGGCAAACTCTTCAACAACAAGGTATAGACTTAACATGGTGGTCCTACCTGCAAATTCAAACAAGATACGAAAAAGACATAAAATCAACAGGATTTTACAATTAACAGACTCCATTAGATAAAATTCTGTTAAAAACAGATGAGAATTTGATCAAGAAACTCTATAAATTTCTTTTAAATTGGAAGATGGAAGAAGAACAAGTGAAAGAGACAATGATAGTATGGGCAAAGAATTTTGGATATTCTATAGATCTAGAAGACTGGCAAAAACTTTGGGATAAAAATATTAAGTTTACTAAAACAGCAGCATATAAAGAAAACTTATATAAGATGTTTTATAGATGGCATATGACACCAGTTCGTTTAGCGAAAATGTTTAAAAATGTATCGAATACTTGTTGGAAATGTAAACAACAGCCAGGCACTTATTATCATGCCTGGTGGATATGCCCTAACGCTGAGAAATATTGGTCTAAGATCCATAGATGGTTGGAAAAAATGATGAAAATACAGATAGAATTTAAACTGGAATTTTTTTTGTTAGGAATATTAAGACCTAATTACGGTAAAGAGAATGATTACTTGATACTACATGTTTTAACAGCTGCAAGGATAGTATTTGCCCAATTTTGGAAAAATGAAAATCTACCATGTGACCAGGCCATAATTACTAAAATTTTAGATTGTGCAGAAATGGATAGATTAACATTGGAGATGAAAGAGAAAGATGATTCAGTTTATTTTAAAACTTGGGAAAAACTTTATCAATGGTTAGAGATGCGTTAATCTGAAAAGAACCTAATATTATAGAATAGATGATGGATATTTAATTGAGTTATAGTTATTAGGTTGATAACATTTTTATTTTTAGTGATTTTTAACCGTTAATGTTGGCAATTATGATTAGTTGAGATTTTATTAATTATGTTTATCTACATAGATGAATTTTATCTGTTTATTAATCAGTAGTAATATGGTTATAGTTAATCTTATTTTAAAATGGTTGAGTATGATATAAATCATGTTTATTTACTATCATGATCCGAACGGTAGCTTCTTTGTTAAAGCATGAGATTATTGTACCTACCCTTTTTCCATCCCAATTCCCCATCCCCTTCCCTCCCCCTACCTGTATTGTTCCTATTTTTTCCTCATTCACATAAATCTAATAATATATATATATTTTTTTAAAAAGAGAGAAACTTACCGTGGCATCGCCGCTCCAGTCTCCTCCAGGTATCTTCGGGACTAACTAGGAGATGGTGTAGTTGGGCAGCAGGGAGGGGTGCAAAGTTCCTGCCAACTCGCCTTTGCTGCAGACAACTTGCACGTGCAACGTTTGCCGGCCGGGTCTTTTGGTGCGCTCAACAGCAATTCCTATTGGCTTGGAATTTGTTTTTCTGTGCTTCTTTACTCCTGGTACAGAGAATTGAATCTCTTTGTTCTGAAAAAAGTATAAAAGGTGGGAGAAAGCTCTCCTGTGTGTGCCTTCATCCCTCTAAGCAGCCACGAAGAGGGAGGAGGACACCCGACTCTGTTTTGATCAAAATAAAAGTTGTTTGCTTGCTGAAACCTCGGCTCAGGAGTTTCTTTGGCTCTTCAAAATTCCTGAGTAGCGCAGGGAAATTTGTGAGGTTAAGAGGAGAACCTTACAATACATTGATAAAACAATAAAAGTAATGAGATAGACATTTTGTAGACCTTGGCAATAACATGTTCATCAGTGGCACATAATACATTTTCAAATTCATGCTTTATAAATTCAAACCCATAAATTTTCTTGTGTAAATTAAATATTTCCTTAAGTTGTAAGTATGTAAGCCAGTGGCAAAGACACCAAGTTGCTATTGGTCCATCAACCATCTCCAGTGTGATACTCCCCCATTGGGCCCCAAGCCAGGTGGCAGAGCCAGGTCTTCAGGCTCTTGTGAAAGGTCAGGAGGGTGAGAGCCAATCTCATCTGGGGGGCATGAAGTTCCAAAGGGCAGGAGCCACGGCAGAGAAGGCTCTTCTCCTGGACCCCGCCGGCCAGAATTCCCTGACCAATGGGGTCCACAGCATGCTTTCTCTGCTGGCACAGGCGGGGTGGGCCAGTTCCTGTGGCGTGAGACAGTTCCTCAAGTAACCTGGACCCATACCATTTATTTTATTTATTTATTTATTTAATCCCATTTATACCCCGCCCTTCTCCCGAGGGACTCAGGGCGGCTTACAGGTAAATAAAAACAGTACAATACAATAAATATCTCTAAAAGCCAAATTAAAATATATATTAAATAACCTGTATTAAGTTTAATATTATAAAATCCCTTTAAAATCCCTATAAAATCCCCCCCTAGGCCAA
>NW_015389574.1:27927-37664 GCF_001527695.2 Protobothrops mucrosquamatus
CCCGTCTCCTCCCCCTGGGCCAACCAGTCGGAGTCCAAGCCTTCCCGGATCCGAGCGACTTTGTCATGCAGATACTGCGCAAAATCCTCGGCCCTCCCCTCCAGGGGGTCCCCGCCTCCCCTCAATTGAAGGAGAGAGCGGGTCACCCTGAAGAGGGCGGCCGGGCGGTTATCTGATGACGCGATGAGAGTGGAATAATTAGTTCTAACCACCCTCATCGCCACTAGGTAGGATCTAACATGTGTCCTTACCTGTGTTCGGTCGGATTCGGTTCGGCTGGCCCTCCAGCTGCTCTCTAGGCGTCTTTTCCGGCGTTTCATCTCTCTCAGCTCCTCGGTAAACCATACAGGGCTTTATAGGTAATAACACCTTGAATTGCACCCAGAAGCAACCAGCAGCCAGTTCAGCTCATAGAACATCTGTGTAACGTGGGCCACTCTAGGGGCCCCAAAGACTGCCCACACTGCCTCACTCTGCACCAGTTGCAGCTTCTGAATGCTCTTCAAGGGTAGTCCCATGTAGAGTGCATTGTAATAGTCTAGATGTGAGATTGTTAGGGCTTGAATGACTGAGTGCAGGGACTCCTGATCCAGGAAAGGCTGCAACTGGCACACAACCAGGAGTTGCATGAAGGCTCTCCTAGCTGCAACTGCTACCTGCTCTTTAAGCAGGAGTCACAAGTCCAGGAGAACCCCAAAGTTGCAGACCAGGTCTGTCTGGGGTAGTGCCACCCCATCCAGAACTAAAGATGTAAAAGTCCTGGATCTTGGAGCTCCATGCACTCAAAGCCATTTGGTTTTATCAGGGTTCAGCTGAAACCTGTTGTCCCCCAACCAGGCCCCCACAGCCTCCAGGAGTGGGCAGTGACCGCAACACTTGAATCACCAGGAGTTGAGTATTATCAGTGTACTGATGATACCTCAACCCATGTTGATGGATGATTTCACCCAGTGGCTTTTGTTGTGTTTTCGGTTCGCAAGCAATTGACGAAGACTCATGGTGGAAACAATAGCTCTTTATTCTCCTTCTCCAACTTCAAGCAAAGAACAAAAGGCTCGCAGGCCTTTTATAGGGTGAGGAACCCAGATAGTGCTAACCAATAGGAACGCAGCGTTTTCGTGCCTTGCGCATGTGCGCAAGGCTGGCGCCGCTCTGTCTGGTCCCGGGCAACTTTTACAATGCCCGGGACCATTTGCAACCTTTCTGGGCCTGCTGAGTTTCCTCAACAGGCTCAGGACACAACACCCCTCCCCCCTAGATAGAACACACACAATTCCAATTTTCTTTACAATAATAATAAAATAAAAGAAAACAATATTCTACTCCATACAACACCCTTCTATAACTAACAGGGTTAGCTAACCAACCACTCTCTAATGTGGACTTCGCATGTCTATCTTTCACCCAACATAGGTTCCATCTCCTTGACCTAGACCTGTATGGTCCCTTGTGTTGACAGGAACCTCACATAATTGCCTAGATGCTTAGGAGGGGCCTTAGCCCATTGTGACCTACACAAGGTTAGGGAGGGGGCCTGGCTTGTCAGCTCACCTGCTCGGCTAGGCAGACCTGGACTTGTACTTAAGGGCGCCTGGCCTACCGGCCCGTCTGATGGGCTCGCTAGACCAGGACTTTTATGCACACGTTTTGCAGGTGACCCCTGGTGAGGTGTACTGGCGAAATTGCCAGAGCTCTTTCCAGGCTCCTTTAGAGCAGCTGGAATTCCCCAACCTTCTGAATTGGCTGAGGATTCCCCAACTACCCTGGATGGCTCCAGGGAACTTAATCCCTCGAGCCCACGACCAGTCTTGGACGTGACCTGCGTTGCAGGAGTGTCCCAATCGTTCCATTCCCCAGTGGCTGAAGTGCCAGAGTCAGGAGCCGCCTCTATGGCAAACTCCTCCTCAGGTGAATCCCTGTTTGGAGCTCTTGCAGATACACATGACTCCCTGTTCGATGCAATAGCTGAACCGTGAGGATGCCCTTGCTCCACCCCTGGGAAATCCCTAGCGTCCTGCGGTAATTCCCAGGAGCAATGAGGTGGGGTCTCCCAATGTTGACCTGAAGTGCGATCTGGCTCCTGGGCCCCCTCCCCCCTGAGAGCAGAGGCAGGGGTGGAAGCATCATGGGACAACCGCCAGCGCAGTTGATCGATGTGACGCCTCAGGACGCGACCATCTCCCAGGGTCACTTCGTATGATAGAGGTCCAGAGATCTTACAGATGACAGCAGGTACCCAGAGGTGTCCAGGACCATAGTTTCTAGCCCAGACCGGATCGCCCACCTGAAGTCTCCTAGGTGCCTGCGGCTGTGACACCTGTGAAGCCACCCGGTCAGGGTGCAGTCTATCCAACTTAGTAATGAGGCGGCGACCCCAGCGCAGTTCAGCTGGGCTCTTTCCGGTGGCAGTGCATGGTGTGGTGCGATGTGCAAGAAGGAAATCTGCTAACCTGTGATGCCAGCTGCCATATGTTAGTCTTTTGAGTGCGTCTTTGGTGTTGCGCACCATTCTCTCCGCTTGCCCGTTGGTGGAAGGGTGAAAGGGAGCAGACGTTGCATGCCGGATCAGGTTGGCCTGAAGAAAAGCCTGGAACTCACAAGATGTAAATTGAGGACCATTGTCAGAGACAAGCACATCTGGAAGGCCATGGGTTGCAAAGATTCCTCTTAACACCTGGATGGTCCTGGCAGTAGTAGTGGAGGAGACAGGTACAACCTCTAGCCACTTGGAATGGCTATCCACAAGGATAAGGAAGAATTGCCCCTGGAAGGGCCCAGCATAATCTAAATGTACCTGTGACCAAGGGGTGTGCGTCTCCTCCTACCTGTGTACTGGGGCCTGAGGCATGTCAGGCCGTGATTGTTGGCACACTTGGCACCCGTGCACCTGAGCTTCGATAGCTTTATCAAGCCCAGGCCACCAAAGATGGCTGCGCGCAAGCGCTTTCATGCGCACAATTCCTGGATGTCCCTCATGCAGTGAGGACAAGACTCTAGACCTCAGTGAGGCAGGAATAACTACTCTACTCCCCCATAATAGGCACCCATTAAAGGTAGACAGTGTGTTTCTCCTTTGCCAGAAACTTTGAAATGTCGCATCTGGACACGTGTCAGGCCATCCTGACAATACCCATGTCAGCACGCGTGCAAGCGTGTGATCAGTGGCAGTCTCTGCAGCCACGTCCCTAGCATTGAGGGGAGATTTAGGCAACTCTTGAATAGAAAGAATATTAATGGCAGGAGCAGGGTCTGGCTCTACCTGTTTCGGAGGTAGTCTGCTTAGGCCATCTGCATGGCCCATCTCTTTACCAGGTTTGTGAACTAGAGTGTAGTCATATGCTGACAGGAAAATGGACCATCTCAGCATACGAGGAGAAATGATATGAGGTGTCTGTTTGTTGGTTGTAAACAACCCCAGCAGAGGCTTATGGTCTGTATAGACCGTGAAGTGGCGGCCATATAAGAAATCATGGAATTTCTTAATGCCAGCCACTATTGCCAAGGCTTCTCTGTCAATCTGAGCGTAATTCCGCTCTGCAGATGACAGAGTCCTTGAATAATAGGCCACAGGGACTTGTGTCCCATCNGCATGCGATGCAAACAGGCAGTTGCTCATTGAAATGCGCTAAAACAGCATTGGAAGTGAGCAAGGCCTTAACCTCATTGAAACTCCTGTCATGGACTTTAGTCCACTGCCATGGAGCCTGCTTGTCTAAGAGCCTATGTCAGGGCTTTTCAACCTTTTTACCGATTGTACCACTTTTAGGATATGGCAATATTTGAGTACCACCTAGCAAGGTGTCAAAAACTTGACCAAAAAAAAACCCTGTTCAAAGTTGCAATTGCACTGAAATGACTTATGACCATTTTTCACACTTATGACCATTGCAGCATGCCCAGGGTCATGTGATTTGTATTTGGATGCTTGGCAACTGATTCATATTTATAATGGTCACAGTGTTCCAGGGTCATGTGATCCCCTTCTGCAACCTTTCGACAAGCAAAGTCAATGGCAGAGCTGCTGGTGGCCAAGTGCTAAGGCGGGACTTCCTTTCCTCCCTCCCTTCGCTGCCTCCCTTTTTCTCATTCCCATCTCCTTCTGAAGGAAGAATTTGAACCCCCCCCCCATATTTTCCCTCTTTCATATATTGATCAAACAAGGAAAGGCCTCCAGAGACAGAAAAGACAAGCTGCTGAGTGAACTAGCTTAAAAAGGCACATTCCCCTTTAAGAATTAGCTACTGGCTAGAAAGGAAAGTAAGGAGGCAGCCGGCACTTAAGGAAGAAAAAAAATGTAAGTACTGGCTGCAGGCTAAGGCAGCCTCCCCAAATGGCTCCATTCATAAGTAAAGGAATGCTACAGGCAAAATCCATTCAGGAGAAAAATACTTCAAAATCCCTTGCAACAAAACTTACAGCTAACAACAGCAGAGCAATAGAAGCCAAATAGAAATTGCCAAACACTCCTTAAGAACACAAAGCCCACATTGCACAAATCCCAGAACTTCAAAGTCACAAAAGCACATAAGAATCCTTCCACTCTCCATCTCCCTCTGTGCCTCACCTCCAGCCATTGCTGCCTTTTTTCATTCCTCTTGGAGGGTGACTCCTCCCCCACTGCATTTCTTGCCTGTTTGCTGCTGCCAGCACAGGTGGCTGCCACAGCAGTTGTAGATCGGCTCATGGCCAGCCTGCTTGATTCCTCAGCCTGCTTGATTCCTCCTCCTCCTCCTCCTCCTCCTTGCAGCTGACTCCACCTCCTCCCAAGGCTGCAGCTTTTTCTCTCTCTCCCTCTCCTGCCCAAACTGCCTCCTTTTATAGCGTCTCCTGTCTCCACCCCCCTCCTCCTTTCTCATGGGGGAGGGTGAGCCAGAAGTGAGCCTGGGGCCTTTGCAGCTCCAGAGGACTCTCTCACTGTAAGTCCTTGCCTGTGCTGGCTCTTTCCCTCCCCCACTATTATTATTATTATTATTATTATTATTATTATTATTATTATTATTATTATTATTATTATTATTATTATTATTATTATTATTATTATTATTATTATTATTATTATTATTATTAATTGAATTTATATACCGCCCTATCTCCGCCACTACACTTGGCTAGGCAGGGCTGCGTACCACCTGCCACTCATTAATGTACCACAAGTGGTACGCATACCACCGGTTGAAAAGCCCTGGACTAGATCAGGGCTTTTCAACCTTTTCACCCATTGTACCACATGTAGGATATGGCAACATCTGAGTACCACCAGTCGCCTAGCAAGGTGTCGAAAACCTGATGACCCCCCCCAAAAAGGAAAAAAGTGATAAAGTACAGGTAGCCCTCGACTTACAATAGTTCACTTAGTGACTCTTCGAAGTTACAATGGCACTGAAAAAAGTGCCCCCCGAGCCACAGCCGAGCAAGACACCTGCCTGCCCACCTGGCGGCGCTCTTCCTCCTGTCTGAGGTTTTCATTGTTGTGAGCATTTCTGTTGAGGATTGACAGCGGGGGTGGGGTGGGGGGTGTTTGGTTTTTATTCCCCCTGTCTGCTGGGTGGTTGCAGCAGGTTTTGGTCACTTCACATGACCCTGGGACACTGTGACCGTCATAAATATGAATCAGTTGCCAAGCATCTGAATGTAAATCACAAGACCCTGGAGATGCTGCAACATTCCAGTTGATCGGCGCTTCTTCTGGGCTCAGCAGAAGCACCAGGATCAGTGCCGCTTTCCAGCTGATTGGTGCTTCTTCAGGGCTCAGCAGAAGCACCAGGATCAGCGCCGAGCTCCAGCTGGAGCCTGGCACTGATCCTGGCGCTTCCACTAAGCCCTGACAGCCCCGAAGAAGCGCTGATCATCTGGAAAGCGGTACTGATCCTGGTGCTTCCGCTGAGCCCTGTCAGCCCTGCAGCTCCAGCCATCTCTCACTCAGGCTTGTGCAGTGCTGCCCCCGGTTCAGCTCATTCCCCTCCCCCACTACCACTTTTCTAGACTGGTCACGTACCACCTGCCAGGTGCCAATGTACCACAGGTGGTACCCGTACCACTGGTTGAAAAGCCGTGGTGTAGGGGAAAGGGGGAAAGAAAAAAAAGCATTGATTTCCAACTTTTTTCTGCACAGTAAGATATGAAATAAAATTAAAGCTTCAACTATTTACTTTACCAACTTAGCAAGTAATAGCCATTTCTATAACAAACTCAGTGCTTTTTTTCTAAAAAAAAAGGTGCCAGAACTCTCATCTTGTTAATTTTTTATTTATATAATTTTATTTATATATTTATTTATATAATTTTAAAAAATATATTCAATTCTTAACATAAATTTAATTTATTGTATTAAAGGCAAATGTTCATAGTAAATTCCAAAGTTTTGTCCAATTCTCGTCCGGCAAATCTTCTCGACTCCTTTCCTTGCTCTTAGTATCTATGGCCGAATGTCATCCTCTGAGTAACCACAGATCAACGTACTTTGAAGGATTGAAAAGTCTCAGAGGTGGTCCGACAAGTTTGATGAACAAAAGTGCTGAAATTGTCTTAGTCTTTAACGAAGCTCTTGTTGGGGTGGCAATTAGATTAATCTGTGAAAACCCACGTTCACATTCACTTGAAGAAATGGGAATGGTATTCAGAGTCCATATCAAATGCAACAGTTTTTCTGGATATGTCTTTTCAAGAATATACCGTATTTTCCGGCGTATAAGATGACTTTCTAAACCCTGAAAATCATCTCAAAAGTCGGGGGTCATCTTATACGCCCAGTCGTCTTATATGCCGGAAAATACGGGTATTCTATTTTATTCCTTTTAAGCTGAGGACGTAATGGGGGCGGCGGCCGGGAGCCGCTGCCTCCCGTCCTGCTCCCCCTCCCTGGACGTGATGGGGGTGACGACTGGGAGCTGTTGCCTCCCGTCCTGCTCCCCGTCCCCGCCCGTTCAGCTGAGGACGCGATGGGGGCGGCGGCCGGGAGCCGCTGCCTCCCGTCCTGCTCCCCCTCCTCATTCGGCTGAGTACGCAGACGCCCATTCGGCTGAGGATGCGGCGGCCAGGCTGGGGGCGGCGTGGACTCCCGACGATGCTGCAGTGGCTGCTGCCGTGCCGCCGCCGCCGCCACTGGAGCTGCTGCCTCCCGTCCTGCTCCCCCGCCCCGCCCATTCGGTGCCGTCTGCCTTTCATTCTCTCTCTCTCTCTCTCCTAACCTGGAGGGAGAGGGAGAGAGAGAAAGAGAGAAAGAGGAAAGAAAGAGAAGAGAAAGAGGAAAGAGAAAGAGAAGAGAGAGAGAGAAAGAGGAAAGAGAAAGAGAAGAGAGAGAGAGAAAGAGGAAAGAGAAAGAGAGAAAGAGGAAAGAGAGAGGAAAGAGAAAGAGGAAAGAAAGAGAAGAGAAAGAGAAAGAGAGAGGAAAGGGAAAGAGAAAGAGGAAAGAGAAGAGAAAGAGAAAGAGAGGAAAGAGAAGAGAAAGAGAAAGAGAGGAAAGAGAGAGAAAGTTAGAGGAAAGAGAAAGGAAGAGAAAGAGAAAGAGAAAGAGAGAGAGGAAAGAGAGAAAGTTAGAGGAAAGAGAGAAAGAGAAAGAGAAGAGAGGAAAGAGAGAAAGAGGAAAGAGAAAGAGAGGAAAGAGAGGAAAGAGAAAGAGAGGAAAGAGAAAGAGGAAAGAGGAAAGAGAGAGAGACAGAGAAAGAGAGGAAAGAGAGAGAGAAAGTTAGAGGAAAGAGAGAAAGAAGAAAGAGAAAGAAAGAGAGAGAGGAAAGAAAGGAAAGAGAGAGAGAGGAAAGAGAGACAGAGAGAGAGACCCTTTTGACATCTAAAATAAAGATAACACTGCATATATCCTTTTTTACCTTTATTTTATATATACACACACAAACATACACACACACACACACACACACATATATATCATAAAGGTAAAAAAGGATATATGCAGTCTTATCTTCATTTTAGATATCAAAAGGGTTTTGCGGCTCCCAGTGTTTTGTTTTCGGTGGGAAACGTGTCCAAGTGGCTCTTTGAGTGTTTTGTGTTGCCTACCCCTGATATAGCCCAAACTCTATATTTTAACTGGAAAAGTTGGGGGTCGTCTTATACACCCAGTCATCTTATACGCCGGAAAATACGGTATTCACGAAATCCACGAATCATTTCTCTTTCATTTAGTTGCAGTCTGATTGACAAGTTTCTAATTTCCACTTCTCCAAATGTCAGTTGAGTATTAACATCTTCAGGCCAATGTTTTTGATCAAGTACACGAGACCAATACGCCAACTCATCGTCTTTGCTATCAAGCAATCTTTTTTCAATTGACTCTTTCAATTTTGTATAAAATATACTTGGGTCAATGGGAGGATCCTTTTTTGAATCTTTTTTGTGAAGTAAAACTCCACAATTGTGAAGTAAAACTCCACAATTGAGTCAATTGAAAAAAGTCTATCTGGACCCGCTCCAGTCGGGCTTCAGGCCGGGTTACAGCACGGAAACGGCATTGGTCACATTGGTGAATGATCTCTGGAGGGCCCGGGACAGGGGTTATTCCTCTGTCCTAGTTCTCTTGGACCTCTCAGCGGCTTTTGATACTGTGGACCACGGTATCATGCTGCGGCGTCTGGTGGGGCTGGGAGTGGGAGGCACCGTTATGCGGTGGTTCTCCTCCTTCCTCACCGACCGCACGCAGTCTGTATTGGCAGGGGGGCAGAGGTCGGCCCTAAGGCCCCTAACTTGTGGGGTGCCACAAGGGTCGGTCCTCTCCCNTCTAGGAACCAGAGGGCAGGACAAGAAGTAAGGGTGGAATCTTGTTACAGGGAGATCCATCCTAGAAGAAAGAAGACTTTTTTTTCTGACAGTGACAGCAATTAATCAGTGGAATATCTTCCCTCCTGGGGTTGTGGGTGCTCCATCACTGGTGGTTTAAAAAAAATAGACTGGACAGCCATTGGACTGGGATGGTGTACGTCTTCTGCCTTGAGCCAGGGATTGGATTAGAAGACCTCCAAGGTCCCTTCAAAGTCTATGGTTCTATAAAATATATCACTGTTCCTTCTCAAATGATAGATCTTTATCCTCTTCAAACTTTAGGCAAACCATGCCTGCCTCTGATTTTCCATCTTTCTATCTACACTGATTTCTTTCTCCAAAGTGTTCTTGCCCTTTCTTCAGTCATTTATAACCGCAGCCACCCTGCCAGCGCCGCCACCCCGCCGTGTAGAGGGGGCAGCCTACCGCCGATGCACCCCGCACCCCCGCACACAGCCGTGCCGTCAGTGCCGCCGCCCCGTGTAGAGCTGGCCCCTCGGCTGCCAAAACACCAGCCGCACCAGCTCCGGCTCCGGGGGCAGCCCACCTTCAATGCACCCCGCGCCGCCCCCCCATGCAAAGCGGGCCCCTCGGCTGCCAAAACAGCAGCCTCGCTGGCTCCGGTTCTGGGGGCAGCCCGCCGTTGATGCACCCCGTGCCCCTGCCCCTGCCTACAGCCACACCGCCAGCGCCACCCCCCCGTGTAGAGCGGGTCCCGCGGCTGCCAAAACACCAGCCTCGCCGGCTCTGGCTCCGGGGGCAGCCTGCCGCCGATGCACCCCGCGCCCCCGCCTGCAGCCGCCCCGCCAGCACCACCGCTCCGCCATGTAGAGCGAGCCCCGCGGCTCTCAAAGCAGCAGCCGTGACAGTTCCGGCCCCAGGGGGCAGCCCGCTGCCACCCCGCCAGCGCCGCCGCCCACAGCAGCCCCGCCGCCCCTGCCTCCTGTGCCCACAGCCATTATTGC
>NW_015389574.1:40912-43564 GCF_001527695.2 Protobothrops mucrosquamatus
TTTTAAGTATAAACAAACGATATACCGAAAGGTAGTATTTGGTGGCCTCGCCCCCTTTCCTGTATGCACCAATTGGGAAACTAGAGAGGTGAAGCATCTATTCCTGAAATTTCCTCTGAGAAGCACCACCTAGTTTTCACCTGAGTGACGTGATCGAAGCTGCCGCGTCTCCGTTTGGTTTCCATCGCTCCTCTCTTGGACTTTTGGGTAGGGTTTTTTTTCCCCGACTGGAAGGAAGTTGAACGAAAACCAGACGTGTTCCGGAAAACATAGATTTATCATAACCGGTTCGCCGAACTCAACAAAAAATTAGTTATCGGTTCTGCCGAACTGGTGCAAACTGGCTGAATCCCACCACTGATTAGAGCCCACTAGGAAAAAAAGCAGATATAATGTGATCATTATAGATATAATAACAACTTTAAACAGAATCTGTCATGTAAATTATGGGTTGGACCAAGACTTCAAGCAAAAACCTCTAGATCTTCACAACCTTTAGAACCTAATTCCAAGCAAAAACCTCTATATAACCAATCATATAAGGATGTAGGGAGTAAAGACAAAGAAGAAAGAAAAAAAGAAAAACAATGAGCTAGAAAGTGATGGGAAGGATGGAAAACCCAGTTACAAAGTAGGCGATATAAGAAACATACCCAAGACACATAAAGGACTCAAATGCCTATAAAGTAATGCTCAAAGTTCAGGGAACAAACAGGGTGAACTTGAAGTATTCGTACATGAAGGCAGATATGATATAGTTGCCATTACTGAAACTTGGTGGGATGAAACTGATGACTGGAATGTACTGATGGAAGGATACAAACTATTCAAAAGAAACAGACCTAACAAAAGAGGAGGTGGAGTTGCATTATATATAAAAGATCACTACATCTCTACAGAAATGCACAAAACCAAAGATGAAAACCTCCTAGAATCCATATGGGTCAATATAAATGGAAAAAAGAATGACATTGCTATAGGTGTATACAACAGGCCACCCAACCAAGCAGAAGACATAGATGAACTTTTTGCTAATCAACTAACAATTGTATCTAGGAAACATACCACAGTAGTAATGGGAGACTTTAACTGCCCTGATATCAACTGGGAAACAAACTCTGCAGCAAGTGGGAGATCAAACAGATTCCTAACCAACCTAGCTTACAACTTTGTCATCCAAAAGGTAGAGGAGGGAACTAGAGGAAAAGCTATACTGGACCTAATTCTTACTAACAGAGAAGAAGTGATAGAGGGAGTTGAAGTTTCTGGAACTTTGGGTGAGAGTGACCACATGATATTGGAATTCAATATAATGCAAACACAAGCAATAGAACATAATCAAACCAGTGTCTTAAACTTTAAAAGAGCTGATTTTAACAAACTCAGAAACAGCCTAGGAAAGATTCCATGGATTAAAATCCTAAAGGGGAAAAACAACTCAAGAAGCATTGGAAACTCCAAAAATATGACCATAAAAGCCCAGTCCAGCACAATACCATTGAAAAAGAAAAACAAGAAATGCAAGAAGAAACCAGCATGGTTGCACAAAGATCTCTCTGATAAACTGAAAGACAAAAAGGACAAGTACAAAAAAATGGAAAGAGGGACACATAACTATGGCAGAATATCAGCAGATAGCCTGAATCTGCAAAGATGAAGTCAGGAAAGCAAAGGCTCAGAATGAACAAAGACTTGCAACAAAAGTCTTAGATTATTTTAAAAAAGTTTCTTTCAACATATAAATAACAAGAAAAAAGTCAAGGAAACAGTCGGTCCACTAAAGAGAGAAGATGGCAAGGATGTACAGTAACAGGCAGTAGAGAGAAAGCAGAGCTGCTTAACTATAGCCCAACCTACCCAAAACATAACCGTAAAAGACAGACTAGAAATAAAAATGAAAATAAACAAGAAAATGTTAAGAGAACACCTGTCAGATCTTGACGAATATAAATCACTGGGACCTGACGAATTACATCCCAGAGTTCTGAAGGAGATGGCAGATGTTATCTCAGAACCATTGTACCATATCTTTCAAAAATCCTAGAGCACTGGCAAACAACCTGAGGATTGGAAAAGAGCTGATGTGGTTCCCATATTCAAAAAAGGAAAAAAAGCAGACCCAGGAAACTACAGGCCAATCAGACTGACATCAATACCTGGGAAAATACTGGAAAAAATAATCAAAAAACAGATCTAGAAAGAAATAAAGTTATAAATAGAAGCCAGCACGGGTTTGTTAAAAACAGATCATGCCAAACCAATCTGTAGTGATCCGGTTCCCATGAAACACAAGACACAGGGCTGTCTGCAAAAGTGAGAACCTCGAGTAGAATCGTAAGCTCTCTTTTATTGAAATTTTACACAAAGACCTCGCTCTCAAGGAGGAAATAACAACCTTCTGGTTAGCTATTTGCTAGACACAGACACAGATAACATTTATTTGTACTTCGTATGTGTTCCAACTGCCAGGGCAGTCTGCACGTACTTATACAATACACAAAAGTCAAAACACTAATTAAACATGAGGTAGCTTTGGTTAATCTCCACATCTCCTTCTTTTTTGTTTTTTAATGAACGTTAGTCCAGATATATCAATGATGTATCCTGTAGATCGTCCATTGGTAAGATAGGAGGGGGTTTGTCCGATCCTAT
>NW_015389574.1:46721-48735 GCF_001527695.2 Protobothrops mucrosquamatus
GGAATCACAACAGGCAGCACCGCACAAGCCTGAGCGAGAGATGGCTGGAGCTGCAGGGCTGTCAGGGCTCAGTGGAAGCGCCAGGATCAGTGCTGCTTTCCAGCTGATTGGCGCTTCTTCGGGGCTGTCAGGGCTCAGTGGAAGTGCCAGGATCAGTGCCAGGCTCCAGCTGGAGCTCGGCGCTGATCCTGGTGCTTCTGCTGAACCCTGAAGAAGCACCAATCAGCTGGAAAGCAGCATTGATCCTGGCACTTCTGCTGAGCCCAGAAGAAGCGCCAATCAGCTGGAATGTTGCAGCATCTCCAGGGTCTTGTGATTTACATTCAGATGCTTGGCAACTGATTCATATTTATGACGGTCACAGTGTCCCAGGGTCATGTGAAGTGACCAAAACCTGCTGCAACCACCCAGCAGACAGAGGGAATAAAAACCAAACACCCCCCCACCCCACCCCCGCTGCCAATCCTCAACAGAAATGCTCACAATGAAAACCTCGGACAGGAGGAAGAGCGCCGCCGGGTGGGCAGGCAGGTGTCTTGCTCGGCTGTGGCTTGGGGGGCACTTTTTTCAGTGCCATTGTAACTTCGAACAATCACTAAGTGAAATGTTGTAAGACGAGGACTACCCGTACTTTATCACTTTTTTCCTTTTTTTTTTTTTTTGGTCATCAAGTTTTTGACACCTTGCTAGGCAACTAGTGGTACTCGGATATTGCCATATCGCCACTTTGACCTTGCCGCTGACCCAACTCCTTCGGAAGAAGGTCCCGTTCCAGTGGGGGCCCCCACAGCAGCAGGCCTTCGAGGTCCTCAAGCGGGCCTTCCTCACAGAGCCGGTCCTCAGGCATCCCAATCCACACCGTCCGTGGTCGAGACGGATGCGTCCAACGTGGCGATTGGAGCAGTTCTGCTACAGGCTCCGGTGGATGGTGGCACTCTTTTTACCTGCGCTTATTACTCCCGGAAACTCAATCCTTCCGAGCGCAACTACACCATCTGGGAAAAAGAGTTGCTGGCTATCAAGGCCGCGTTCGAGGCTTGGCGGCATCACCTTGAGGGGGCCCGATACCAGGTGGAGGTGCGGACAGACCATCGGAACTTAGAGCACCTCACCACGGCCAGGAAGTTGAACCAGCGGCAGATCCGGTGGTTGTTGTTTTTCGCCCGGTTCAACTTCCACGTCACCTATGTTCCGAGCGGCCTCAATCAAAGGGCGGACGCGCTATCCCGCAAGCCGGAATACTTCTGCCCCAAGGACCCCCTTCCCCCCCGGACAGTGCTGCCTGCAGAGGCCTTAGCCACGGTCCAGGAACCGGCGGACCTGCGGGCTCAGGTGCGGGAAGCGCAGCATCGTGATGCCTGGTCGAAGCAGCGGAGAGCAGAAGTTGGCCCAGCGTCCCCATGGACCGTGGAGGACGGCTTGCTGAAGCACCGGGGCCGACTGTACGTGCCTACAAGCCCGCTCCGAGCCCTCGTCCTGAACCAGTGCCATGACAATCCTGCGGCGGGGCACTTCGGGTTCTTCAAGTCCTTGAACCTGGTGACACGGAATTTTTGGTGGCCTAGGGTACGGCATGACGTGCACGTTTACGTGACGTCCTGTGTGACGTGCCGACAGGCCAAATCCGCGTCCGGCCCACCTCCTGGACTCCTCCAACCGCTGCCGACACCGGAGAGACCGTGGGGTGCCATCTCCATGGATTTCCTGATGGATCTCCCACTGTCCGCCACGTTCACAACCGTCCTCGTGGTGGTGGACATGCTCACGAAGATGGCCCATTTCATCCCGTGCCGCGGACTGCCATCCGCCCGCACTACGGCCCGTCTGTTCCTGCAGCACATCTTTCGCCTCCATGGCCTGCCGGACAGGGTAGTGTCGGACCGCGGGGCCCAGTTCACGGCCCGGTTCTGGAAAAGCCTGATGGCCGCGCTGGAGGTGCAGGTGTGCCTATCGTCGGCGCACCATCCGGAGACTGACGGGGGCACGGAGAAGGTCATCGGCATCCTGGAGCAGT
>NW_015389574.1:50979-53642 GCF_001527695.2 Protobothrops mucrosquamatus
CCAAGAGAGGAGCGATGGAAACCAAACGGAGACGCGGCAGCTTCGATCACGTCACTCAGGTGAAAACTAGGTGGTGCTTCTCAGAGGAAATTTCAGGAATAGATGCTTCACCTCTCTAGTTTCCCAATTGGTGCATACAGGAAAGGGGGCGAGGCCACCAAATACTACCTTTCGGTATATCGTTTGTTTATACTTAAAACAGTCATTAGGGCAGAGAACTGGTTGTTAAATTATTTGAATCCCACCACTGGCTCTAATCAATGAGGCGGTGCAGTCCAACAGGTCTGAAGAGTGCCAATTCGGGAGAGCTGATATAAGCAAGAGAAATGTTTATTTAAAGAAAATGGAAATATAAATGTATTTGTAAAACTGAGCAAAGTACAAAACCCATTGGAATACTCTATCCCTGTGCTATATTTCTTTGTCTTTCAAGATGCACTACTTTTAGGAAAGGATGGACCAATGTTCCTGTTTACTCATGTACAAATGTTTCATAGTAGAGTAAATGAATGAAAGCAAAAGAGTACAATGTATGACTACCAATCTTTTGCCCCTGCTATGCTTATAAGAATAAATGAAAAATGGATTGTGAAAAAAGGACAATATGTAGGTAATAAGCAAGAAGAATAAATATTTCTTTTCTGGAAAGGTGGTAAATCAATCAGTGTACAATCTATCACATAAATTTGAAGGAAAAAACAATATACTTTGTACCAAGAAGATTTCTTTTCCCTCCCCTTTTTCCTTCTTCATCCTGTTATACCTTCTTTGCACCACGTTAGCCTTTTGGGGAGGAAGGAGTGTTATAAATAGCTTTTTCAGGAAGCTGCATAACTACAGTAGCTCCTTTAACTTCACCTGTTAAGAATATACAGTAAATTTATTTATTTATTTATTTATTTATTTATTTATATATTTATTTATTTATTTATTTATTTATTTATTTATTTATTTATTTATTTATACGTCATATTTCTAGACTGTCCATCTCCCTCAAGGATGTATTTCTATTGTGCTTGTTTTAACAGAGAAGACATAGCTGTACACTTCTAGCCAATAGACTGAATTATGCAGTCTGCTAATTAAGCATTCCTAAAGAGTAAAGACTTATGGGATTCATTGAGACTGACTTGAAATAAACACATTCATGGTCAGGCTGCATGTCTAACTGATGCCAAAGGAGAAATTTACAACTCAATCCTGTTTGTATTTAATTTAGAGAGTGTTGGTTATGATCAGTGCTTGGATGGGAAACTACCAGGAAATACCAGAAAAGCTAGAGTAGAAATTTCAAATAATATCCCAGAAAAGATGAAAAGTGACTTCCATATTATTGCAAAGAGAATTTCAAGCCCACAAGGTCACCAGGAATTCAGTTTGACATAATGGGTAGGGTTAGAGTTAAGCTCTGCTAACTTCATTGGTGCTTCCTGATAAATCTGGGCTGGATTGACAGACTTAAGGTGCAAGCTCCCCCTTTTCAGTTAAACTAATAGTATGCTGTCTGTTGTACAGTTAGTCCTCGATTTACAACAGTTCATTTAGTGACCATTCAGAGTTACAACGGTACTGGAAAAAGTGACTTATAACCGTTTTTCACACTTATGACTGTTGCAGCATTCCCATGGTCATGTGATCAAAATTCAGACACTTGGCAACTGACTCATATTTATGATGGTTGCAGTATTCTGGGGTCATGTGATCACCTTTTGCTATCTTCTGACAAGCAAAGTGAATGGGGAAGCCAGATTCAATTAACAATCACGTTACTAACTTAACAACTGCAGTGATTCACTTAACAACTGTGGCAAAAAGGTCATAAAGTGGGGTAAAATTCACTTAACAACTGTTTCACTTAGCAACAGACATATTGGGGTCAATTGGGGTCATACGTTGAAGACTACCTGTACACAATGGAGGTCCTACCAAATGTGCCAACAAAAGATTCTGTTATATGTAAGCCTCTTTTTACTTGCCCTTCACTTGCTGTTCTCTGAGTTGTTCCCACTCAGAGAATTTAAAAACATTGATCTATGGGATTAGAAGAACCCATCAGATGGACATGTATAGGGTATATCATTCCAAAGAAAGCCCTGTGCATTTAAGCAAACGGTTGCCAAAATCAATGGATGACTTCCAAAGCACAGGTGAATATGTTCACACTAGGAGCTGAATGACCTGCTGGTGGAACCAAGCTGGGTCAACCCAACAATTTTGGTTAGTGTATGGTTCAATGTATTTTCCAAACCCAGAAAATGAATTAATTCAGTAACCAGACTAAACATGCAGTGAGAATTGATTTTTGTTGAAGAAATTCAGGCTGCATGTCTAAGATTAGATTGCTATAATTGTTACAATTGCACTATATAAATTTCTAGTTTTGGACTGTTAAAGAAAAATGTGAGGTATGGATATTATAAATAAATAGACAATTTGCAAGCAGGATTTACATGCATTTTTCCAACACAGCTTCTGCAGCAACTGGACAGAAATCAAAGCTTTTTTTGGTCCCATCACTATCCCAAGTTCAAGAACACGCAGAGTATTGAATTTCTGCACCTGGCTAGATGTTAACCTAGCAGAGATGCTGCATCAGCAACAATACAGAAGCATTCACCATTCAAACATGTTCTCAGAGCAAAAAAAAACGTTTCCCAATAGTT
>NW_015389574.1:57389-59856 GCF_001527695.2 Protobothrops mucrosquamatus
ATTGCTTGATAGCAAAGACGATGAGTTGGCGTATTGGTCTCGTGTACTTGATCAAAAACATTGGCCTGAAGATGTTAATACTCAACTGACATTTGGAGAAGTGGAAATTAGAAACTTGTCAATCAGACTGCAACTAAATGAAAGAGAAATGATTCGTGGATTTCGTGAATACCGTATTTTCCGGCGTATAAGACGACTGGGCGTATAAGACGACCCCCAACTTTTCCAGTTAAAATATAGAGTTTGGGCTATATCAGGGGTAGGCAACACAAAACACTCAAAGAGCCACTTGGACACGTTTCCCACCGAAAACAAAACACTGGGAGCCGCAAAACCCTTTTGATATCTAAAATGAAGATAAGACTGCATATATCCTTTTTTACCTTTATGATATATATATGTGTGTGTGTGTGTGTGTGTGTGTGTGTATGTTTGTGTGTGTATATATAAAATAAAGGTAAAAAAGGATATATGCAGTGTTATCTTTATTTTAGATGTCAAAAGGGTCTCTCTCTCTGTCTCTCTTTCCTCTCTCTCTCTTTCCTTTCTTTCCTCTCTCTCTTTCTTTCTCTTTCTTCTTTCTCTCTTTCCTCTAACTTTCTCTCTCTCTTTCCTCTCTTTCTCTGTCTCTCTCTCTTTCCTCTTTCCTCTTTCTCTTTCCTCTCTTTCCTCTCTTTCTCTTTCCTCTTTCTCTCTTTCCTCTCTTCTCTTTCTCTTTCTCTCTTTCCTCTAACTTTCTCTCTTTCCTCTCTCTCTTTCTTTCTCTTTCTCTTCCTTTCTCTTTCCTCTAACTTTCTCTCTCTTTCCTCTCTCTTTCCTCTCTCTTTCTCTTCTCTTTCCTCTCTTTCTCTTTCTCTTCTCTTTCCTCTTTCTCTTTCCCTTTCCTCTCTCTTTCTCTTCTCTTTCTTTCCTCTTTCTCTTTCCTCTCTCTTTCCTCTTTCTCTCTTTCTCTTTCCTCTTTCTCTCTCTTCTCTTTCTCTTTCCTCTTTCTCTTCTCTTTCTTTCCTCTTTCTCCCTTTCTCTCTCTCCCTCTCCCTCCAGGTTAGGAGAGAGAGAGAGAGAGAATGAAAGGCAGACGGCACCGAACGGGCGGGGCGGGGGAGCAGGACGGGAGGCAGCAGCTCCAGTGGCGGCGGCGGCGGCACGGCAGCAGCCACTGCAGCATCGTCGGGAGTCCACGCCGCCCCCAGCCTGGCCGCTGCGTCCTCAGCCGAATGGGCGTCTGCGTACTCAGCCGAATGAGGAGGGGGAGCAGGACGGGAGGCAGCGGCTCCCGGCCGCCGCCCCCATCGCGTCCTCAGCTGAACGGGCGGGGACGGGGAGCAGGACGGGAGGCAACAGCTCCCAGTCGTCACCCCCATCGCGTCCAGGGAGGGGGAGCAGGACGGGAGGCAGCGGCTCCCGGCCGCCGCCCCCATTGCGTCCTCAGCTTAAAAGGAATAAAATAGAATACCCGTATTTTCCGGCATATAAGACGACTGGGCGTATAAGACGACCCCCGACTTTTGAGTTGATTTTCAGGGTTTAGAAAGTCGTCTTATACGCCGGAAAATACGGTATATTCTTGAAAAGACATATCCAGAAAAACTGTTGCATTTGATATGGACTCTGAATACCATTCCCATTTCTTCAAGTGAATGTGAACGTGGGTTTTCACAGATTAATCTAATTGCCACCCCAACAAGAGCTTCGTTAAAGACTAAAACAATTTCAGCACTTTTGTTCATCAAACTTGTCAGACCACCTCTGAGACTTTTCAATCCTTCAAAGTACGTTGATCTGTGGTTACTCAGAGGATGACATTCGGCCATAGATACTAAGAGCAAGGAAAGGAGTCGAGAAGATTTGCCGGACGAGAATTGGACAAAACTTTGGAATTTACTATGAACATTTGCCTTTAATACAATAAATTAAATTTATGTTAAGAATTGACTATATTTTTTTTAATTATATAAAAAAATATATAAATAAAATTGATAAAAACACGCAAACGACAATGAGCACCAGGAAAAGTAAAAACCTTTAAAAAGTTTTAAAAAGTTTTAATAAATAGTGATCCAAGCTTTCACCGGCTCTCTGCCGGCATCTTCAGGGATCTATGTAGGTCAATGGGAGGGCGCCTTCTTATAATCAAGCCACCTTTGCACCCGGCCCATGGGTGCTACCGTAACGTTCTACTGGCCAATCGCCATTCTAACCCCGCTCTCACTCCGTTCAGCTTATCTACCAGAGCTGTTCCTATCCCTGCATCCTCACCCCACTCACCCTCTCTCCTCCTTCCTTCCTGTCTCTCATCCCGTACCTCTCCCTTTATTCGGTCTTTCCCCTTTTCTCTCATGCCTTTAACCTCCCCCCCCCCTCTCTCCCCACTGGGGTTACTTGGCACGTCCGTAGGGCAGCCGCGCGGGAACGGGTGATCGCCCCTAAAACGGGACGATGTTGTTCTCCTTCTCCCCTTTCCATAACC
>NW_015389574.1:59997-80094 GCF_001527695.2 Protobothrops mucrosquamatus
CTGTTTGTATTTAAGGAGATGCTCACAACAAATTCTAGTTTATTTGGTGAATGCCTGAAAGATGCATTACTTCATCTAAGCCAAAAACAGATGAAAAAAACTAAAGGCAATTATGAATTAAAGTTAGCTCAAATCTTTAAGATGCAGCATTAGTAAGAATGTCCCTGGGTGAAATTACAAACCATCTGCAATAAATTCAGTGTTCTTATTCTGGCAGGAACACTTGATAGTAAATCAGATACATCTCTGCTGAAACACTGGTTATTTCAAATGGAAAAGGTAATAGGTATTCCCCAAACAAACCAGTTTTAAATGTTTGAAAGTACATTCATGTTTTGTAAGATATGATTAGCAGCAATAATAAATCTAATTATGCTATGCATATTTATGTTAGCCAAACCCTGGAGCAGTAGTAGAAATCTTCTATCACAATGGCAAGCCCTTTAAGATTATATTTTCAAAGAAACAATGGAACTCTTACCAGAGGCACTGGAAATATAACTTAAGTTATGTGTAAAAAAAATGAATGTCAGCTTCCATGCATTCCTTTAATTTAAATTTACACTACTAAAAAAACCAGGAAACTTTTTTTAAAAAACCATAATTGCAGGACTAGCTGATTTTTTAATTTTTTTTTTAATTTTTAGTGTAAAAGTGTGACCCCAAATTTAAAGATGAAGAAAATTACTAATTACTTCTCAACCACCGGTCCTGCTAATAAAAAGGCCAGAATATTAACAGACACAACGACAGAACACACAGAAATAACAACGCCTGTTGATATTTCTGAATCTGATCTTGAGAAGCAAAGCCAAACTACAAATGACTGGCCAGACTGCTGGACTTATGATAAAAAAAAAGATTTTTGCTTGAAGAATGAATGGCTCTGTGTTTGTAAAATGAAACTTGCCTGTACGCCTTGTAGAAAAGTTGGAACTCTTGGAGTTGAGACAAAAATGGGAATGAAACTTTCCAAAGAATGGATCAACAATGAGATAACCTATTCTGGCAAAGATAGGAAGCAACAGTTGAGCTCACTTCGAAATTTTTTTTTTGATCACAGAGAATCTGCTATACATAAAACAGCATTAAAAATAGTTGCTGAAAGCGAAAAAATGACTCTAGAGCAGTGATGGCGAACCTTTTAGAGACCAAGAGCTCAAACTGCAACCCAAAACCCACTTATGCATCGTCACGTGCCAGGTGGGTGTGGCCCATTGAGTGGGTGTGGCCCATTGGGTGGGTGTGGCCCATTGGGTGGGCATGGCTGCAGTGGTAACAGCAGACTGGGTGGGACTAAAAAGTTCAATCAATCAATTCCAACTTTGCAAGATCTTTTTTTTCCCCACGAGAAGTTGAAATTGACTGATTGATTGAATCTTTTTTTTTTTTTTGCACCCGGTGGCGGAGGCCTAAAGCGAAAAGGCCTAGGACTGGGTCGACGGCGCGCGTGCCCACAGAGAGGGCTCTGAGTGCCGCCTCTGGCACCCGTGCCATAGGTTCGCCACCACTGCTCTAGAGAATGTTTTTTAACGTCATTATCTCATGAAAAAATAATAACTGCAAAATGTTTTCGAACTGCATATAAAGTAGCAAAGGAAAATCAATCATTCCATCATTTTGAAACTGAAATTGATCTGCAAGAACAGAACGGAGTTGAAATGGGTCGTATTCTTCATTCTACAAATGCGTGTATTAACATTGTTAATCATATAAGTGAAGAAATGAAGAAAACTGTGGTTAAAGAAATTGTTCAATCCAATAATAAAATTTCATTGATAATTGATGAATCAACCACAATAAGCAAATTACAAATAACTTTATTATGGTCGTAGACCAGCAATAGCCATCACTTTTTACAATATATTTAATAATAATAATAATAATAATAATAATAATAATAATAATAATAAATAGTACTAACATTAATAGTAAATAATAACATCCCTGTTAAGAAAATACATGTTCTCAAAATGTTAGGGTCACTCCCTAGTTTACGTGAGTGGATAGCCGATTAGTGTGTGAGTAAATATAATGTTCCAAACATTATTAGAGATATCTCCGAAAAATTGGCACAAGTTGACGGCTATAGATCTGTAACCAATTTTTTTCTTGTGGACATTGCCGCAACACAGTATTTTGCCACTGCGTGCGTGACAGTATTTTGCCACTGCGTGCGTGAGTCCTGGAGGAGAAAGCCTACATAAAAATTGTCTGCCCTCCCTGGCAATCTCTCTAATAAGGGGAGAATATATACTGTCCTATAAACTCGGTATAACTCACAGTACAATAAAACATGTGAGATATCTTCGACTTCTCCTTTACCACATATACATACCCATTCTGCTATTGGTGTTCTTTTATACCTGCCCTGTAGGAGTGCTGAGGGAAGAATGTTAAATCTGGCTCTGAAGAAAGCTATTCTTTATTTTGGGAAGGTCAGATCATTCAGATATCTTGCCAATTCCCACACACCCTGTTTGATTCTATCCCTGCTGTGGCAAGGCAACCTATTTAGTTCTTTTTGGTACTCCATGTCCTTTATTCTATTGGATATTACTTGCTTTGCTTGGTCAAAGCCTAGGGACATTAAGAATATCGAAGAGAGCCCATAAGAGCCCAGTTTATGATCTATCGCCTGCTTCCAGGGGGAAGGAAAGTTGTCAGTCAGCACTAACGGGGACAGTCCCTCTGGAAAGAAATGCATTTTAAGCCAGTGAATGATCATCTTCCAGGCTCTTACCTGGATTTGGGGCATGCCTGTCTCAATTCTTAATTGGGCATTTGGGGTTCCTTTGGGTGCAGCTAAGATAGCTCGCAGGAATTTGGATTGTATGGTTTCCAGCAAGTTTTTCTTTGCAAGGATTCCTGTTTGTGCCCCATATAGAATTTGCGCCAATGTTTTGGCCTCGAAAAGTTTTAAGGCAGCAGGTACTAATTGACCTCCGCCTGTGTAAAAGTAATGTTTGATTGCATTTAGGGACCTATTGGCTACTTGCAATGTATGATCCAGGTGTGCCTTCCATGTCCCTTGCGAGTGGAAAACCACCCCAAGGTATCTAAATATTCTAACCTGTTCCAAACTATGTCCTTCTATTTTCCAGGAGTATTGGCTGGGTCTTTTAGCAAAAACTAAATTTTTTGATTTATCAAAGGACCAACTTGTTCTGTCTGCAGTAGCCAAGTGTTGCCCTAATACCTCTCTTCAGTCCTACAGGAGTTTGCGAAATAATGACCGCATCGTCAGCATACAGAAGAATCGGGATTTTGCGATGTGCTAGGTTGGGCGGATGCAGATCAGGGTTCTGTAAGAGATCGATCAGGGGGTTGATATAGAATTTAAAAAGGGAGGGAGACAGGATGCAACCCTGTCGTACCCCTTTTTGTACCCTTACTAAGCCGGTTAAAGTCCCTTGGGGATTACACCTCACTTTCAAGGTGGAATTGACATACAATTTTTGTATGAGGAAAAGGAGGCGTTTATCGATAGTAGTGCCTTCTAATTTCTCCCATAGGGTGTTCCTAGATATTGAGTTGAAGGCCTGTTTAAAATCGAGGAAGGCCAGAAACAGAGACGATTTTTTTATATATGTGTATTTTTGTACTAGATGGTGAAGTACCAAGATATGATCCACTGTTGATCTTCCTTCTCTAAAACCTGCTTGTTCATCTTTAATTATCCCCCCCGAAATTAGCCAATCCTGAAGTTTATAGTTTAGATGTTTGGCATACATTTTACTAATAACACTCAGAAGACTAATGGGTCTATATTTTCCTGGGTCATTTCTACTACCTTTTTTATAGATTGGTATGATAATTGCTAATCCCCAATCTCTTGGCATATGGCCCGTTCTATCTATAAATGTAAACAGAGATGCTAAAAGTAGAGCCCACCAACTGGAATTATTTTTTATTATTTCTGGCAGCACTTTGTCAGCACCAGGTGCCTTATTAGCCTTGAGGGCTCCAATCAATCGGGATATCTCGCCTAGTGTAACAGGGGGCCAATAAGGGGTTTGGTCCAAATTAATTTGGCTCTCATTAGTTACATAGTCAGGGTCTGCATATAGCTCTCTAAAATATTCTTCCCAGGCATGAATTGGTACTTGATTAGTTGGAGGTAGGAGGGATTTCCCCAATCCTCTGGTGATGTACCAAAAAAGGGATGTATTTTTTGTCCTGACTGATGCAATTAGTCTATGCCAAGACTCCTTCAGAGCCACCCTTTTCTTTTCTTTTAGAAGAGTCTTATATTGTTCCTTCAACTGCTTTAAGCAGTGAGTGTGATCCTCAGAAGGGGCATTTTTACTTTTTCTGTATTCCTTGTTTTTATTTTTCGGGGTTCGAGGCATTGAAGCACGACACATGTTGTAAACAAACTTCTTTACTTGCTCCTTAACTTCACTCAACTCTGCAAACAGGCACGCAGGCCTTTTATAGTCTTCCAACCCCCAGGCAGTCCAGCCAATAGGGAAACCCCTTTCTTCGTGCCTTGCGCATGCGCATAAGTCCCGCGCCAGCCAGTCTGGTCCCGGGCAGCTTTTAGGTTGCCCGGGACCGTTTGCAACATTTCTGGGCCTGCTGAGTTGCCTCATCAGGCCCAGGACACAACACCCCTCCCCCCTAGATGGAACACACAATTACAATTGTTCCTAATTTAAAAAAAAAGAATTTTCCTGCTCACACACAGGCAAAACATTTTTATAAAATAATAAAGTTTAGCTGAACAACCCATTCTCTAATTTTAGACTTAGTGTGTCTATCTTTTACCAAGCGTAGGTCCCATTACCTTGTTATAGACCAGCAAGGTTCCTTTGTGATGACAGAAACCTCACATAGTCTCCCAGATGCTTAGGAGGGGCCTTAGCCCGTTTCGACCTACGCAAAGTCAGGGAGGGTGCCTGGCCTGTCAGCTCACCTGCCCGGCTAGGCAGACCAGGACATGTACTTAAGGGTGCCTGGCCTACCGGCCCGTCTGGTGGGCTCACTAGACCAGGACTTTGATGCTCATAATTTGCAGGTGACCCCTGTTGAGGCGTGCTGGCTGAGTTGTCTGGGCTCTCTCCAGGTTCCCTTGGAGAAGAGGAAATCCCCCAACCCGCTGGTGGAGCTGAGGTCTTCCCAACTACCATGGATTGCTCCTGGGAACTTAGTCCCTCGAGCCCGTGACCAGTCTCGGACGTGACCTGCGTTGCAGGTGTGCCCCAATGATTCCAGTCCCCTGTGTAAGTGGCCGAGGTTGCAGAGTCAGGAGCCGCCTCTGTGGCAAACCCCTTCTCAGGAGAATTCCTTTTTGGCGCTCTTGAGGATGCGCCGGCCACCCCCCCCCGGGATGACTTCCTATTCGGAGCAATTGCTGATGCGCCGGACTCCCTGTTCGGCGTAATAGCTGAATTGTGAGGATGCCTTTGCTCCTCCCCTGGGGAATCCCTAGCAACCTGCGGCAATTCCCAGGAACAGTAAGGCTGGTTCTCAGGATTTTGACCTGAAGTGTGACCATGTTCCTGGGCCCCCTCCCCCCGAGAGCAGAGTCAGGGGCAGAATCGACGGGGGACAACCGCCAGCGCAGTTGGTCGATGTGACGCCGAAGGACATGGCTGTCTCCCAAGGTCACTTCGTATGATAGCAGCCCCAAGATCTTGCAGATGACAGCAGGGACCCAGAGATGTCCAGGACCATAGTTCCGTGCCCAGACCGGATCACCCACCTGAAGTCTCCTAGGTGCCTGCGGCTGTGACACCTGTGAAGCCACCCGGTCTGGGTGCAGTCTGTCCAACTTCGTGATGAGGCAGCGACCCCAGCGGAGTTCAGCTGGGCTCTTTCCGGTGGCAGTGTGGTGTGCAAGAAGAAAATCTGCTAACCTGTGATGCCAGCTACCGTGCATGATTCTTTTTAGCGCGTCTTTGGTGGTGCGCACCATCCATTCAGCTTGCCCGTTGGTGGAAGGGTGGAAGGGAGCTGACGTGGCGTGCCGGATCAAGTTGGCCTGAAGGAAAGCCTGGAACTCACAAGAAGTAAATTGAGGACCGTTGTCAGAAACGAGGACATCAGGAAGTCCATGGGTCGCGAACATTCCTCTCAACACCTGGATGGTCCTAGCAGTAGTAGTGGAGGAGACAGGTACAACCTCTAGCCACTTGGAATGGCTATCCACCAGGATAAGGAAGAATTGCCCCTGAAAGGGCCCAGCATAATCTAAATGTACCCTTGACCAAGGGGGTTGTGTCTCCTCCCACCTGTGTACAGGGGCCTGAGGCATTTCAGGCCATGACTGTTGGCACACCTGGCACCTGTGCACCTGGGCCTCGATAGCTTTATCAAGCCCAGGCCACCAAAGATGGCTGCGTGCAAGCACTTTCATGCGCACAATGCCCGGATGTCCCTCATGCAGAGAGAACAAGACTCTAGACCTCAGTGAGGCTGGGATAACTACTCTACTCCCCCATAAGAGGCACCCATTAAAGGCAGACAGTTCGTGCCTCCTTTGCCAGAAGCTTTGAAATGTAGCATCTGGACACGTGTCAGGCCATCCTGACAACACCCATGTCAGCACGCATGTAAGCGTGTGATCAGTGGCAGTTTCTGCAGCCACATCCCTAGCATTGAGGGGAGATTCAGGTACTTCCTAAATAGAGAGAATATTAATAGCAGGGGCAGGATCTGCCTCTATTTGTGTGAGAGGTAGCCTACTGAGGCCATCTGCATGGCCCATTTCTTTGCCAGGTTTGTGAATGAGCGTGTAGTCATATGCTGACAGGAAAATGGACCACCTCAGCATACGTGGGGAAATGATGTGAGGGGTTTGTTTGGTCGTTGTAAACAACCCCAGCAAAGGCTTGTGGTCTGTATAGACCGTGAAGTGGCGGCCATATAAGAAATCATGGAATTTCTTTATGCCAGCCACTATTGCCAAGGCTTCTCTGTCAATCTGAGCGTAATTCCGCTCTGCAGATGACAGAGTCCTTGAGTAGTAAGCCACAGGGACTTGTGTCCCATCAGCCTTTAGGTGACTGAGTACTGCACCCACCCCATAAGGGGATGCATCACAAGTGATGCATACAGGCAGTTGCTCATTAAAATGGGCTAATACAGCATTTGATGAGAGCAAGGCCTTGACCTCCTTAAAACTCCTGTCATGGACTTTAGTCCACTGCCATGGAGCTTGCTTGTCTAAGAGCCGGTGTAATGGCTCAGCCACTGCAGCCTTATGGGGAAGAAAAGCATGATAGAAGTTAAGAAGTCCCAAGAAAGCCTGAAGCTCGCTTTTGGACTTGGGACTTGGGGCCTCCTGAATGGCCTTCAATTTGGATTCTGCAGGGTGGATGCCTTGATCATCTATTTTAAAGCCTAAAAATTCTGTGGAAGTAACACCAATTTTGCATTTGTCCTTTTTTAATTTGAGGCCCACTTGGCGGAACCTCAGCAACACAGCCCTTAATCTTTCAGCCAAATTCTGTGATGACTCCCCTGCGATGAGGACGTCATCAAAGTAGGGGCAAACCCCCGGAATACCCCTGAGCGTGTGCTCCATGACGCTCTGGAATATGCCAGGAGCAACATTCACCCCAACTTGTAACCTTTTTACCTTAAAAGCGCCCCTATGGGTCACTATTGTTTGTGCCTCAGCAGTTGCCTCATCAACAGGTAGCTGTTGATAGGCCTGTGCTAAATCAAGCTTTGCAAACAGTTTTCCCCCTTTGAGGGAGGCCAGAATATGACTCACTACTGGTACAGGATATGCATGCTATTGCAAAGCTGTGTTCAAAGTACACTTATAGTCCGCGCAAATTCGGACTTCCCCGTTAGCCTTTAAAGGCGTCACAATGGGGGTTTCCCATGGACTTGAGTCCACAGGTTCCAAGATGCCCTGCTGGAGCAGCTTGTCCAGCTCAGCATCAATCTTGCCCTTGAGGGCGAAGGGCACCCTCCTAGGCTTAATCCTAACCGGTGTGCTGTTTGGGTTTAACTGCAAGGCAATGGGAGGCCCCTTGTATGAACCAAGCTCTGAACTAAACACATCCACAAACTCTCTGCAGACTTCTGCAATTCCTGGAGTTTGCAGACTATTCAGGCCAGTCACCTGGATTCCCAGGGCCTCAAACCAATCGAGTCCGATTAGACTCGTACGATCACCCCCAACAACCACCACATCTAAGAGGCCTTGGAAAGCCTTACGCTGCACTTTGAGCGTGGCTTCTCCAAGTACATTAACCTTTGAATTTTGAAAGTCAGTAAGAATTAAGTTCGATGGCCTGAGTTTGACTCGAAGGCCACTACTGCAGCAAATCCTTTTAAAGGTATTGTGTGAAATGATCGATAGAGCGGACCCGGTGTCCAGCTCCATCGATAAGGGAACCCCTTGTAACTGTACATCAATGTGAAGTTTCTTTTTAAGGGGCTTGTGTGTCCCTGTTCACAAGATGCTTCTACGCGATGCACAGAAACCCACTCTGTGTTGGCTGGGGACCCTGGTACCTTTCCGAAGGAATTCTTCCCGAGGTTGCACCTGCTGGCGACCCAAACAAATGGTGGCAATGTGGCCTTGCTTACCACATGCCCGGCAAATGGCGGAGCAGAACCGGCAGTCCGTGCGCTTGTGGCGTCCTCCGCAACCGAGAGACTGAAGGGCTGCTGGGGCCTTGTCTGGTTTCTCTCGCGGTCTTCTTACCGCCGGCTGGTGAAGTCTGTCCACCTCCTCTTCAGGATCCGGGTCTTGAACTTCCTGAGTGACCTCTTGATGGACGGTCGCGACGGCTGGAGCGTTTCTGGCGAGCCGCAAGGCCTTCACAGCGCCGCCTGCTGCTTCTTCAGCTGCAACTTCGCGTAAGACATCTTGGAAGGTGACTTCAGCTTTAGCAAAGATTTTTTGTTGCAGCTCCCTGCTTCTAAGGCCGCAGACGAAGCGGTCTCGTAAGCGTTCTTCCAGGTCCTTGAATTCACAAGGCCTGGCAGCTTGTCTCAAGGCAGCGATGAACTCAGCAGCAGACTCGCCCGGCTTCTGGTCCCTCTGCTCAAAAGCATGCCTCCACGCAATCACAGAAAGTTTGGGATGGAAGTGATCCTTCAGCATGTTTTTAAAGTCTGTGTAGGTGACAGACTCCAGCGGTGCAGGGGCTACCAGGTTTTCGACCACATCGAAAGTGTCCTGACCGCAGACGCACAGCAGCGTTGCTGCTTTCAGGCCGTCTTCCCAAACCTGGTTAACCCTTAGGTAATTTTCTACCTGGGCCACATAGGAGTTCCAGCGCTCCGGGTGAGAGACGTCGAACTCTGACAGACGTCCTATCTTCGACATCTTCTGCTTTGAATGCCTCGCTGCAAGCCTTCGTTGAGGGGAAGGGCCCGTTTGCCAAGCTCACCTCCAGCGATGCTGTACTGGCAGGTGAGTGCAGAGCTGGACGCCAATTCCCAGGCTTCAGGCTTTTCAGATGAGGCTTATCCTCTTCTTATTGCCTTTTTCCTTGCAGTGATCCCACCTTCGTCGCCACTTTTATGTTTCGGGGTTCGAGGCATTGAAGCACGACACATGTTGTAAACAAACTTCTTTATTTGCTCCTTAACTTCACTCAACTCTGCAAACAGGCACGCAGGCCTTTTATAGTCTTCCAACCCCCAGGCAGTCCAGCCAATAGGGAAACCCCTTTCTTCGCGCCTTGCGCATGCGCATAAGTCCGGCGCCAGCCAGTCTGGTCCCAGGCAGCTTTTAGGTTGCCCGGGACCATTTGCAACATTTCTGAGCCTGCTGAGTTGCCTCATCAGGCCCAGGACACAACACTTGTTATATATATTTTTTTAGTTGCACGCAATCCCTGTCAAACCATCTTTTATTCTTTAAAACTGGCTTTTTGGGGTGAGCTAGTATTCTGTTAATGAGAACCGATTTCAAATTTAAAATTAAAGTTTCAAACCCCTCTAAGTATGATCCTTCAAACTTATTCCTTAATAGAGATGTATGTAATTCTATGGTTTCTGGGGCTAACATCCATTCAGTAACTTCCTTTGCATTTTTCTCTGTCCATTTAATTTTTATCTGGGTATTTTGGTTCTCTAACCTGGGTAAATAGGTTGAGCCAGCCCTTAGCAGTTTCTGGTGTAATGTAAAAGTAAGGATTAGTGGATCGTGATCGCTTTCCAGTCGCGAGTCTACCTCCATCTTCTGCAGGAACTTCAGGAGGTCGTATGATGTTATCCAATAATCAACTGTGGATGTTCTTCCTGCTCCCCGATAGGTATAATCTGCTGGGTAGTCATCCCATGTGGAGCCATTAAGGATACAAAGGTCCAAGCGTACAGTCATCTGTCTTACACACAGAGCTGCCCGATTTGCCTTGGTGTCTTTAAATTGTCTGGCAAGCAGGGGTTCTCCTGGTACATTCTCAACATAATGGGTCTTAAATTGATTAATGCTTGATCGTTTGGGCCCATCCTAGCATTTAAGTCCCCCCCAATAATTATTGCTGCTGTGGGATATTTGTCTAAGCAGCCCAGGATAAAATCTTCTATACCGTCCCAGATCTTATCGATCAGATTATTCTACTGGCCCCTGTGTATCTTGGCTTCTGCTTTCCATGAACTCATATTCTTGCAAACTCTTGCCCCCTGGGGGGGGGAGTAAGAGGCTCAATTATAGGGGAAACCAAATCAATAAGCGGTTCAGCTGTATCGATTGTGACCAATAAGGATTTCTTTAGGTTTTCTAACTTGAGTAGTATATTATCTTGTTCACTCCTTGGGAGAGCACCAAAAGCATTAATGAGCCCAGTTTCTGTGCTATTAAGTACATCTTCTGTAAGTGCTGGCTTACTCCCACTTTCTCCCTCTCCCTTTCTCTGGGTTGAGGATGCGGAAGAGACAGCAACCTTGGGAGCTCGCATGTTAACAATTAAGGGTTTAACCCTTTCCTCGCAGAAAACTCTGATGGGAGAGATTTGAAAGGAGGCTAGATAAGCCTTCATCTTAAATAGCATCAGTGGTATGGTGGGCTGTTTAAAGGAGAAAAATATCCACTTCCAATTTGGGGCCTCAGGGAGCCACTCCACAGTATGTAGATCAATCTGCCCCCAGTGACAGTGCAGAAGCTGGCTTAGGGAATTTAGTATAGCATTCTTGGAATTCCAGCAACCATGATTAAGCCTGTTCATGTGGATTCTCAGCACAACCTGATGTGTTTGTAGTGAGCGATGTGGTTGATGTGATTGGTGTAATTGTAAATGGGATGCTTTATTGTCTTCCCATGAAACTTCTCTATTAATACCTCCTCCTCTTGTTGCCTTAGCTGGAGAAGGACTGTTTTTTCCAAGTGGGCTGCCACCTCTTTATCTGTCCCCCAGGGTCTGTGCTCATTTTCCTCCCCTCTTTCTTCCTTCTCCTGATTACTGGATCTACCTGAGGGAAGTCAGAGCCCCAGAGAAGGAAATATTAAAAAGGCAGAAAAATATTTTTCCTCAAAAGGATTTTTAAAAGCAAACCAACCCTGGCCTCAAATCTCTTTGCCCCAAGTAGGACCCAGCCCTATACAAATGCAGATGTAAAACTATCAGGAAGGCTGGAGCCAGAAGACAAAGAAACTTAAAATCTGCATACTTCACCCAAACTCTAGGAGTCATTAGCCCAGCCCCAGGGAAGCAGGATATGACTTTTGGGACATAATAGGACTAACCCATTACCATAAAGTATACCAGAGAGGCACACCTAAACTCAGGTCAGAATACGTGACACAGGAAATAGCCTCAAAGTTCATGCCACAGGAACAGGAAACTTCCAAACAAAAGGCTAGAGAGGGTATAAAAACCTACTGCCCATGTGCTCAGCCCTTCTCTCCTCTGCTCTTTCCTGCAAGAACCATCTTTCTGCTTCTTGAATAAACTGTAACCATCTTCCCAAAGCAGTCGCCATGTTGCTTATTTATTCCCGGCTTGGATGAACCAGGATGAAGACTTACTTCTGACATACCCATGTCTGCTGCAAAGACTTCACTGGGAGTGCCTGTAGCCCAATGCTGCGCCTGGAGCAGAACAGCTATATCTTTTTTCAGTGTCTCTATATCATGTTGAATGGTTATTAGCTGTTCAAATATTGAAACTACAGTTTGTGCTGTGAGAAGAAATTGCTTTGCCATAAACTCTGTTGTATTCTCCCACGGTAAGGTCTCCCCACTCTGAGTTAGATTGTTGTTGTCAACCTTCTTAGTCTTTATCTTAGTCTCCATGCCGGCTGTATCTGGAGTCATTATTTGTGAAAATAGCTGGCTGTCATTTTGCTCCCCTCCCCCCAGATTGGGAAAGTCCAGTATCTGCTGTTTTGTCTCTTTGCAGGTCCCATTCTAGTCTCTCTGGCTTGTTGGAAATGAAGGGGGGGGGAATAGTTTTACTTACAAGTCTCTTGCCAACAAAGTGCTCCTCAATTTTTGGTTGTTTTGCATTCTTCGCTGGTAGGAGAGATCCCGGGCTGGTGCCTTGGCATTTCCTTCTTTTACCCATGCCTCTGTCCTCCGGTGGCTTCTGTTTCCAATATATACTGGCCTCTCTGGTATATATACTTTATAAAAAGTCTTTGACTATTATAAAAAGGTCAAACAAGGTTTAAAACAGGTTTAAAAATAGGTTAAAATAGGTTAAAAATAGGTAGGTTAAAAATGCAATGTTAAAAGGGATTAAAAAGTTTAAAAGTTAACAGTTAAAATAAAAAGAAAATAATAATAAAAAAAGCTTTTGCTTTTGGAGGAGCTCTTTACAGCCTTTGCTGCCTGTCCACCACCTTGACTCCTCCCCGATAGATTATCGGAGGCTGTTTCCTATGTCAAACAATTAAGGGTTTGAACTATCTCCCACAATAAGCAAAAAGACTACCCTCATAGTAGATGTTCGATGCTGTATCAAAGGTGTTGGAATGAATTCACCAGTAAATTTGTTTTTGGACTTGGTAGAACTTGAAAAAGTAACAGCAGAAGGAGTATTTGATTCCTTACTCCAATGTCTTCACTCTTATGGGATGACACTTCTAATAAAATTTTTTATAAACCAAAGAGACCGTACGCTACCGCGACGACACTACTATCCTACATTTTCACCTCACTTTTTTAACGACAGTCTTCCAAAAGGAAGATAATATCAAACCGTAACACGATTAGACAGACTAGAATTATCAGTAGGTGATGCTGTCAAGGAAACTTCAGGAATAAATAGATTCAAATCATTTATTTTATTTTATTTTTATAAATATTTTATTGGGTTTTATAAGGATAGGAAAGGGATGGGATCAGTAGGGGTATAGGAAAGGATAAATGTAAGGGAATTGGGGATGGGTACAGTGATGGGGTTACCCCCAGCAAAAAATCCACGCTTAACAAGCAAGTTACTGTCTGGGTACCAAAATCAAATAAACATCACTTATATAATACTAAACAATTATAATAAACTGGGTTAACAATAATCATAAGAATAAAAGATAGTAAATAAATATTATTCATCTTACTAAATAACCATAATTAATAAAATAATTAATTAGTTATAATCACTAATGCTTAAAATCACATTCATCCAAATTAATTTCAAAATCTTTTCTCATTCTATCGTATTGCTAGCCATTAATAAAAATTTTCCCATGTTTTAAAGTAGATAGAGTCTTCTTTCTCTTTGATCTCTAAAGTTAATCTATCCATTTCTGCACATTCTAAAATTTTAGTAATTGTAGTCTGATCAGATGGTAAATCTTCATTTTTCCAAAATTGGGCAAATACTATTCTCGCCGCTGTCAATACGTGTAATATTAAATATTCATTCTCTTTTCCATAATTAGTTCCTAATAATCCTAAAAAAACCAATTCTGGCTTAAATTCTATTTGTATTTTAGTCATTTTTTCCAGCCATCGATGGATCTTAAACCAAAATTTCTTTGCCTTAGGGCATGTCCACCAGGCATGATAGTACGTACCTGGTTTTTGTTTACATTTCCAGCAAATATTTGATACGTTTTTAAACATTTTCGCTAATCTAACTGGTGTCATATGCCATCTATAAAACATTTTGTATAAGTTTTCTTTATATGAGGCTGCTTTAGTAAGTTTAATATTTCTATCCCAGAGTTTTTGCCAATCTTCTAAGTTTATAGAATGTCCAAAGTTCTTTGCCCATACTATCATTGTTTCTTTTACTTGTTCTTCTTCCATCTTCCAACTTAACAGAAATTTATAAAGTTTTTTAATCAAATTTTCATCTGTTGTTAGGAGTATTTTATAAATTGATATCTGTTCTTTATAAAATCCCGTTAATTTTACATCTTTTTCATATCTTGTTTGAATTTGCAAATACAACCACCATGTTAAATCAATACCTTGTTGAAGAACTTGTCTGTCTTTAGGTTTTCCATCCTTATCCAGCACATCTTTATAAGTAACGAGTTTATCATAATTAATTAAATTTGGGTAAGCAAACGCTTCCATTGTAGAAAGCCACTGAGGTATTTTCATGTAGATTTGATGTTTAATTCTCTCCCGCTCTGAAAGCAATACATTCCTTATGGCGTGGTTTTGAAAGTATTTATGTACTTTATTTTTCTCATACCACATAAACACATGCCAGCCTAATTGCAAATCATGTCCTTCTAAGTACAGAAGTCGTTTGTTTCTCAATGTGATCCATTCTTTAAGCCAAAGCAGAATAGCTGCTTGATAATACAGTCTCCAGTCTGGGAGTCCAAAGCCCCCTCTGTCTTTAGTTTCCTGTAGTAATTTAATTTTAATTCTTGCTTTCTTTCCTTGCCATATAAATCTCAGTATTGTTGTGTTTAAATCATCAAAAAAATTCTTAGTCAATTTAACAGGAACTGTTTGGAATAGGAAAAGTAGTTTTGGTAAAATATTCATCTTAACAGTCGCTATCCTTCCTAACAGTGATAATTGAAGATTTCCCCACTTTTCCAAGTCTGCTTTTATTTGTTTCACTAGTCTCTCGTAGTTATCCTCTTTTAATGTTGTATATTTTGCTGTTAAATGAATACCTAAATATTTAACTTTTTTAACTATTTGAAGATTTGTCTTTTTAGCGAGTTGGTTTTTCTGTTTATCTGTTAGGTTTTTTGTTAAAACTTTAGTCTTTTCCCTATTTATTTTCAGTTCAGCCACTTCTCCAAATGTCTCTATTATCTGCAAGAGTTTGGTGGCTGTTTCCAATGGCTCTTCCAAAATAAAAACCAAATCATCTGCAAATGCCTGTAATTTGTATTTCTGAACTTTTATCTCCAGTCCTTTGATTTCCATATCCTGCCTAATATTCCTAGCCAACACTTCCAGTGTAAGAATAAATAACAAAGGCGACAATGGGCATCCCTGTCTTGTGCCTTTCTTGATATCAAAACCATCTGTATAGTGAGGTAAATTTTCATAGGAACGACAAACAAAGAATATTTAACGAACTTATCGTAAATATTTCAAAAGTGGTTTTAGGTAAAGGAAGTTGACAACTTTGTATTTAACGGTTAAATTTAATAGTTTCCGAAAAACACGCAGTTCTTTATATTCACGGTAGACAAAGGGTCCTACTAAAAGTATTATAAGGTTTTGATTTAAAATGATCCTTAGGTTATTCTTTATCTGCCTTTTGGGCAAAAAGCCATTTTGGTCTGAGTGAATAAATTCAGTCAAAAATTTCTTCATTCTTTCCGCCATTATTGCAGTGAAAATTTTATAGTCCACGTTTAGTAAAGATATTGATCTATAGTTTTTAATTTGTGTGCAATCAGTATCTTCTTTGGGTATCAAAGTAATATTAGCTTCAGTCCATGAATTTGGTATTTTTTTCTCTGAAAAAGTTTCATTGCACAAATCTTTCAAAATCTGACTTATTATATCTTGAAGGGCTACATAGAATTCTGCGGAAAGTCCATCAGGTCCCGGAGTTTTATCCTTCTTTTGCCTTTTTATTGCCTCTGTAATCTCCATCATTGTTATCTTCTCATTTAACATATGTCGCATAGTCTCGGGCACCTTTGGAAGATTTGTTTCTTTTAAATAGTCCTGTATTGCCTCCTTAGAAATCATCTCCGCCTTATAGAGTGTCTCATAATAGTCCTTAGTAATTTTTTTCATTACATCATTATGGCAATATAACTGGCCTTTTGAGTCTTGTAGCTTACTTATCAATCTTTTTTCTCTTTCTTTTTTCAATCTGTATGCAAGCCATCTTCCCGGTTTATTAGCATTTTAAAAAAAATTCTGTTTCAATCGTTTAATCTGTTGTGCCATTATAGCCATCTCAAGTAAATTTAACTTATGTTTTATTAATTCCATTTGTGTCTTCAACTTTTTCTTTTGTGGGTCAACACGTAACTCAGATTCCAAATTGCTAAATTGTTCTTTCAATCTGAGCTGTGTTTGTCTCTTTTCTTTATTCTTTTTAGCCACATAAGTTATAGCCAAACCTCTGAAGTATGCTTTCGCCGTATCCCATACATTTTGAATAGAGGTTTCTTCTTTCTTATTAATTTTAAAGAAAAATTCCATTTCTTTCATTGCTAATTGTAAGAATTCTTTTTCTTTCAGTATGGATTTATTCAACGACCATCTTAGTTTTTTCTTAGTTCCTTTCCAAATCATGTTAATTGGATTACGATCTGCCCAGATATTAGGTTCTATTTAAATCTCCTGTATCATAGTCTTTAACTCATAAGAGGTCCATATCATATCAATTCTTGACCACGATTTGTGCCTACTTGAGTAAAATGTATATTGTGTTTTATCTGGGTTCATTTTTCTCCATGTATGTTGTATACATAATTCGTCTTTCATCTTTAAAAAAGATCTGGGTAGGGTATTTCCCCCTTTTTTCCCTTGTTTGTAGCTTTTATAATCCTGTTTTGCATCAGCTATTGCGTTAAAGTCTCCAAGTATACAGAGATTTTGATAGTTTAATTCCACTAATTTATCGTATACTTGCTGAAAAAACTGATCTTGCTTCTCATTGGGGGCGTATATTGCGACCATCAAAAATTTGTTATTGATTCCATGTAATTTCCAACATTAATAGTCTCCCTTCATCGTCAATGTAAATTTGTTTTGGGTTCATCTTTTCTTTTATATAAAAGGCTACCCCTCTTTTCTTTTGCAATGCTGAAAAGAAATAAAGTTTACCTATTTTTGGTTGTTCTAAAAATCTAAAATGTTGTCTTTTAATATGCGTCTCTTAAAGGCAAATTATGTCCAATTTCAATTTTTGTAGTCTATGAAATATTTTACTCCTTTTTCATGGGAGTTAAGACCATTTATATTTATTGAAAAGATTCTAGTCTCCTCCATGATTTTAGTTGTATCTAGATCTCAATCTTCTAGGGGAACGTATCTGCCTCTGATCTTTGGGCCTTACGTCTTCCTCTGATTGGGTCTTTTGGGGTTCTTCCTCCTCCATTTGCTTCGATGTTCCTGCACCCGTCATTTCGTCTGGTTTCTTGGATTCACCATCACCTTTTTCCAAAAAAGCTCTATGATTGTTGAAAAATTCCTCTGCTTGAGATGGGGTATCCAGTCTATATCTTTTCGAGTCCCAGAAGATTAATAATCCTTCTGGAACCAACCATCTAAAATTCACTCCTTTGTTGAACAATTTCCTTGTTAAAAATTGATACTCTCTTCGGGCTTCTCTTATTCTTCTGGGAATCTGTTTCAGAACTACAAGTTCTTTGTCTTTATATTTCAGTGGTTGATCTCTTATTGCTCTCAAAATCTCATCTTGTGTGGATCTTTTGAGGAATCTTATATGGACCTCCCTAGAAACTCTGAATCTTCTTGCATAGCTTGAATTAACTCTAAAAACCTGATCCATTTCTCGTTTCATTTGGTCCATTTCCATTCCAAGTAGTTCCGCCAGTAGCTCACTCATCAACTCCAACAAGTTCTCATCCTTCTCTTCTATAATATTTTGGAATCTTAAAAAGTATGATGCTCTTTCCATCTCCATAACGGCCATATTGTCTTCCAATTCCGTGTTAGCTTGCACCAATCTCTGGTTTTCATCTTGCAGAGCTTCTAATTTCTGATCAACCACCGCTGACTTATCTTCTATTTTTTGCATTCTTTGTTGAGTGTCTGTCATCGCCTGTTGAAAAGTTTCCATTTTTTGATCCATTTTAAGAAGATCATTTTTCAAATCTTCATACTTTTTTTCCAAATCTTTTTTCATTTCCATTTTAGACGCAGCAATTGCTTGGAGTATCATTTGCGTATCTTTTTGTTGTGTTTCCTGTTGTAGAAATGTTGTAATTGATTTTTCAGGAGCTGGACTCACCGAAGTTGAGGCAGGGGCCGAGGAACCCTTCTTCGCCCCTTTAGCCAAATTTGAGACGCTCATTTTCTAATTGTTGTTTTTATTTATAATCCAATAAGGAGCCCAATGGCTAATTATAATCCGCCAAACGGCCCGATGGCCAATTGTAATCCAAAGCCCTCCTATTATCAGGAGACAAGGCCAAACATGATTGAAAAAAGAAAAAGGAACAAAAACAATTCCAATAGGGAGATAATTAAAAAAAAGAAAAACAACTTCCACAACCATCCAAAAGGGGGGGAAATGGAAAAAAGAAAGAACAAAAAAGAAACAAGACAAAATCTCAAAAAAAGAAAAAAGGAGAGTACATATTTATATCCAAAGAGGAAGACTAAAAAAGGTGTAAAAAAGGAACAAAAAAAGAAGAAACCAAAAAAAGAGACAAAAATAAAAAATTCTAAAAAGGAAAAAATTACAGGAAAGAGAAAAAAAGAACAATTTATAGTCCAATTACAAGTTTAAAAATTTATTCCACTGCCAAAAAAAAGAGAAGAAAAAAAAACCAATAAAAGATTCCCTTCTTTTGTAATTTTCCTTATTATAGGCAATATACAGGTGGCCAGACACACACAAAGAAAAAAAAAGTCTCTTTCAGTATCTTTTAAAAGAGATAGGAATGTCTGGGCATAGAGCCAAGTGTCTGGGCATTGAGCCAAGTTTTGCAGCTGAATAAACAAAGCTTGGGGTGGGGGGAAACAAAGAGGAAAAAAAATTACACTGTAACCACCAGGAGAACGCTGTCTCTTTCCTCGGGATGTTTAAATAGAGAAGAGAAAATATTCAAAGTGGAAACAGAGTTTTAAAGTTCTAATAGAAAAAAAAGAAGCAATTAGAGTGGCTTTTCCCAATTAAGATGTTTTCTTTTCCTTCTAAGAGTGAAATAATTTCTCCAATTTAATTTTAAAATAGTCCAAGTTGCTTCTCCTTAGTAAAGTCGCTTAAACCGCTGCTTGTATGGGAGGGGGGGGAACAAAAAGCCCTCCTCTTTCTTCCCTTCAGCTTCCAGCTTCGAGTTAAAGACAGATTATTCTTTCCGATAAAGTCCACTTTGCCAAAAGAACAGAAATATAGTCTCACCCGGCCCGGCTGCTTGCTTTCCAAATCAGCTGTTTTCTGTCTCCGACGATCAGCTGTTAATGGCGGCACGCATAGATGCACTCACCTTTCTTTTGCTGGTTCCAGGGACTGCTTTGGGTTCGGCAAGCTGGCTACCGCCGGCTCCCGTTCCTCAAAGGTTCAGCCCTCGGTGGCCACCCCTGCAGGGTGGCATTTGGCCCTAATGGGCCCTCCAGCAAAGGAAATTTGGACCTGGGGAACGGAGAATCGCTCCCCAGCGTCTAGTCAGTGGCATCACCGGAAATCCTCTCCGATTCAAATCATTTATTGATAAACTTTATGTCATATACCATGCTTTGGCAAAGAATAGTAGAGAGTTGCATTTATGTGCAGAATTACTGGGGGCTGAGCTGCTGAAAATTGGAAGAATTTTAAGTACCTGATGGGTGTCATCTAGTTTGCGTACAGTTTTGGCTGTGTGGAATAATTTTGAATCCCTTGTGTATCATTTTGAAGAAGCAATGCATGATCCTGACATCAACTGGGACACAAACTCTGCACCAAGTGGAAGATCAAACCGGTTCCTGGCAAACCTAGCAGACAACTTTGTCTCCCAAAAAGTAGAGAAGGGAACTAGGGGATTAGCCATTTTGGATCTAATTCTCACTAACAGAGATGAAATGATAGAAGGTGTTGAAGCCATAGGAACCCTGGGAGGAAGTGATCA
>NW_015389574.1:82005-91375 GCF_001527695.2 Protobothrops mucrosquamatus
TTTTTGAAGAAAGAAGGCAGAACTTTGGGCCCTATTATAAATGTGCTGTTGCTGCTGTACATGATCTTTGCTTTTGTGGAGTTTTACTTCACAAAAAAGATTCAAAAAAGGATCCTCCCATTGACCCAAGTATATTTTATACAAAATTGAAAGAGTCAATTGAAAAAAGATTGCTTGATAGCAAAGACGATGAGTTGGCATATTGGTCTCGTGTACTTGATCAAAAACATTGGCCTGAAGATGTTAATACTCGACTGACATTTGGAGAAGTGGAAATTAGAAACTTGTCAATCAGACTGCAACTAAATGAAAGAGAAATGATTCGTGGATTTCGTGAATATATTCTTGAAAAGACATATCCAGAAAAACTGTTGCATTTGATATGGACTCTGAATACCATTCCCATTTCTTCAAGTGAATGTGAATGTGGGTTTTCACAGATGAATCTAATTGCCACCCCAACAAGAGCTTCGTTAAAGACTAAAACAATTTCAGCACTTTTGTTCATCAAACTTGTCGGACCACCTCTGAGACTTTTCAATCCTTCAAAGTACGTTGATCTGTGGTTACTCAGAGGACGACATTCGGCCATAGATACTAAGAGCAAGGAAAGGAGTCGAGAAGATTTGCCGGACGACAATTGGACAAAACTTTGGAATTTACTATGAACATTTGCCTTTAATACAATAAATTAAATTTATGTTAAGAATTGAATATATATTTTTAATTATATAAATAAATAAAATTATATAAATAAAAGATTAACAAGATGAGAGTTCCGGCACCTTTTTTTTTTTTTTTTTAAAAAAGCACTGCCCATGGTCATGTGATCAAAATTCAGATGCTTGGCAACTGACTCATATTTATGATGGTTGCAGTGTCCTGGGGTCATGTGATCACCTTTTGTGGCCTTCTGACAAGCAAAGTCAATGGGGAAGTCAGATTCATTTAACAACCGTGTTACTAACGTAACAACTGAAGTGATTCACTTAACAACTGTGGCAAGAAAGGTCATAAAATGGGGCAAAACTCACTTAAAAATAGCCCACTTAACAGCAGAAATTTTGGGCTTAATTGTGGTTGCAAGTCAAGGACTACCTGTAATAGGTTCTTCACTGTGGAAGAGGTTGCATTGCAAATAGCAATCAGAGAGTGATCTGTTCATGACAAAGGGCTAAGCTTGATTTCCTCCATTTCCAGGTCACATCACATGTGCCCATTTAGTCTGGACTGCTTAGGTGCATCAGGCTTTCAAGAAGTTGGGTTAGGTCCATGGTTGTCATAGCAGCCATAAACCTAGATGACAACTTCATCACCCAAAAGGTAGAGGAGGAAACTAGAGGGACAGTTATACTGGACCTTAGTCTTACCAACAGAAAAGAAGTGATAGAGGGGATTGACGTTGCAGGAACTTTAGGGGAGAGTGACCACGTCATATAGGAATTCAATATAATGCAAACACAAGCAACAGAACATAATGAAACCAGTGTTTTAGGCTTTAAAAGAGCTGATTTTAACAAACTCAGAGAGAGCTTGGGAAGGATCCAATGGATGAAAATCTTAAAGGGCAAATAAACTCAAGAAGGTTGGGAAACTCTGAAAAATACTATTATAAAAGCTCAGTCCAGTTCAATACCACTAAAAAAAAAACCAAGAAAAAAACTGCATGGTTGCACAAAGAACTCTCAGACCAACTAAGAGGGGAAAAAAAAGACAAGTACAAAAAATGGAAAGAGGGACACATAACTAAGGCAGAATACCAACAAATAGTCCGAACTGGCAAAGATGAAGTTAGGAAAGCTAAGGCTTTGAACGAAGTAAGACTTGCAACAAATGTCAAAAACAATAAAAAAGTTTCCTTCAACACATAAAAAACAAGAAAAACATTAAAGAAACAATTGGTCCACTAATGGGAGAAGATGGCAAAGAAGTAATGGGCAGTAGAGAGAAAGCAGAACTGCTTAATTCATACTTTGCATCTGTCTTCATGCAAAAAGAAAACAATACTCAACTTACCAAATCAGAACTGTAAATGACAAGTTAGGAATGCAAATTAAATTACAGATCAATCAGCCTGACATCAATACCTAGCAAGATCTTGGAAAAGATAATCAAGCAACAAAGTTATAACTAGTAGCCAACATGGATTTTTCAAAAACAGATCATGCCAAACAAATCTTATTTCAGTCTTCGACAAATTGACTAAATTAGTGGATCAGCAAAATGCTGTGGACATAGTATACTTCGATTTCAGTAAAGTATTTGATAAGGTAGACCACAACCTACTTCTTGGCAAGCTAAAAAAATGTGGGATAGATAGCACCACCACCAGATGGGTCTGTAACTGGCTGAGAAATCGTATTCAACATGTAGTCGAATAGAATAGAATAGAATAGAATAGAATAGAATAGAATAGAATAGAATAGAATAGAATAGAATAGAATAGAATAGAATAGAATAGAAGTTGTAAGGGACCTTGTAGGTCATCTAGTCCACGGCTTTTCAACCAGTGGTACGGGTACCACCTGTGGTACATTGGCACCTGGCAGGTGGTACGTGACCAGTCTAGAAAAGTGGTAGTGGGGGAGGGGAATGAGCTGAACCGGTGGCAGCACTGCACAAGCCTGAGCGAGAGATGGCTGGAGCTGCAGGGCTGTCAGGGCTCAGCGGAAGCGCCAGGATCAGTACCGCTTTCCAGATAATCAGCACTTCTTCGGGGCTGTCAGGGCTCAGTGGAAGCGCCAGGATCAGTGCCAGGCTCCAGCTGGAGCTCAGCGCTGATCCTGGTGCTTCTGCTGAGCCCTGAAGAAGCACCAATCAGCTGGAAAGCGGCACTGATCCTGGTGCTTCTGCTGAGCCCAGAAGAAGCGCCAATCAGCTGGAATGTTACAGCATCTCCAGGGTCTTGTGATTTACATTCAGATGCTTGGCAACTGATTCATATTTATGACGGTCACAGTGTCCCAGGTTCATGTGAAGTGACCAAAACCAGCTGCAACCACCCAGCAGACAGGGAATAAAAACCAAACACCCCCCCCCCCCGTTGTGTCCTGAGCCTGCAGTAGCAGGCTCGGGACGTTGTCATGGTAATGGGCTGATGCAAAGCTGCCCGGGACCAGACAAAGTGGCGCCAGCCTGCGCGCATATGCGAGGTGCAAAGCGCGCCATTTCCTTGTATCTTTTTTACCCGGGGATTCTGACCATTGAAAAGGAAGAGAGAGGCCTGCGAGCCTCTGAGTTGTGACGGAGTAATCAGAAGGAGAATAAAGAACTTGTTGCTGACAGTATGTTTGCCTTTCTTTCGCCACTAAGACAAGGACTTAACACTGGCGACGAAGGTGGGATCGTCTTGCAAATTGAGAGAAGAAGATTGTAAGACTTACCCAAAGGAGTCCTTGAAGAAAGGAAGACGGCGTTAAATTCAGCATCTGGCCTGCCAGTACAGCATTGGTGGAGGTAAGCTGGCTGATAGACCCCTTCCTGAATAGCAAGCAAGAATTGCAAAGATTGGGAGGCTGTCAGAATTCGACGTAGCTCGCCCAGAGAGATGGGAGTCTTATGTTGCTAGAGCAGAGACTTACTTCAGAGTAAACCAAGTTAGAGAAGATGGCTTGAAGGCTGCAACCCTGTTGTGTGTCTGCGGTCAGGACGTGTTTGAAATTGCAGAAAACGTGGCAGCCCCTGCTCCTCTAGAGTCTGTAACATACACAGACTTAAAAAAATCTATTGAAAGAGCATTTCCAACCAGAGATGTCTGTCATTGCATGGAGACATACCTTTGAACAAAGGGATCAGAGGGCAGGAGAATCAGCCAAGGAATTTATCGCAGCATTAAGAAGAGCAGCCAAACCATGTGACTTTAAGGATTTAGAAGAAAGACTTAGAGACCGTTTTGTATGCGGTTTAAGGAACAGAGGGCTGCAACAAAAACTCTTTGCAAGAAAAGACCTTTCATTCCAAGATGCCTTGAGAGAGGTAACAGCCGAAGAGGCAGCAGGTGGGGCAGTCAAACACATGCGGCCCATCAAGAACAGCTCAGAAGAAATTTCTGTACACCTCGAGGAAGTCCAAGAAGGCCCGGACGAAGATCCTGAAGAAGAGGTGGATCATCTTTTCCCATCTGCAGATGGAAAGAAGAAAGGAAGCAAAGACAAAGCTTCAGCTGGGCCTAAATGCTTCGGTTGCGGAGGTCGCCACAAGAGGGCCGACTGCAGGTTTCGTTCAGCCGTCTGCAGAGCGTGTGGAAGGCAAGGCCACATAGCAGCCGTTTGTCTAGGCCAAAAGAAGGTACAACTTCGAGAAGAAGTGCATCTGAAAGGTACCAGGGTCCCCAGCCAAAACAGGGTGGGCTTCTGCGCGTCGCGCAGGAGTGTTTGCAGAACAGGCACACACAAACCTCTTAAAAAGAAGTTGTCCCTTAAGGTGAGGCTGCAAGGAATTCCCTTAGTTATGCAGCTGGCCACTGAGTCCGCTCTTTCAATCATTTCCTTTCATACATTCAGGAAGATTTGTAATAGCAGTGGGTTCCAGGCTAAACTTAGGCCTTCCAACATAATCTTAACAGACTTCCAAAACTCCAAGGTGTGTGTAAAGGGAGAGGCCACCCTTACTGTACAACACAAGAGTTTTGAGGGTCCCTTGGATGTGTTGGTTGTTGGGGGTGACAGAACGAGTCTTATAGGACTCGATTGGTTTGAGGCCTTGGGAATTCAGGTTACTGGCTTGCATAGCTTGCAAACGTTAAGCCTAGCAGAAGTCTGCGAGGAGTTTGCAGATGTGTTTAGTTCACAGCTTGGATCCTACAAGGGGCCTCTAGTCTCCTTACGACTTGACCCCAACATCACACCTATTAGGGTTAAAGCTAGAAGAGTACCCTTTGCATTAAAAGGAAAAATTGATGCTGAGTTGGATAAATTGATCCAACAAGGCATTTTAGAGCCTGTGGATTCAAGTCCATGGGAAACACCCATAGTTACGCCTCTTAAGGCTAATGGGGACATTCGTATATGTGCTGATTACAAGTGCACTATTAACAGGGCACTGCAACAGCATGCATACCCCGTACCAGTAGTCAGCCACATTTTGGCTTCCCTCAAGGGGGGGCGAGTTTTTGCAAAGCTTGACTTGGCACAGGCTTATCAACAGTTACCTGTTGACAAAGCGGCTGCTGAGGTACAGACCATTGTAACGCATAGGGGTGCTTTCAAGGTCAAGAGACTGCAATTTGGGGTAAATGTTGCACCAGGCATTTTCCAAAGCATCATGGAAAGCACACTTAGGGGCATTCCTGGGGTTTGTCCCTATTTTGATGATGTTCTCATTGCTGGAGAATCCATTCAGAACTTTGCAGAGAGATTGAGGGCTGTGTTGCTTCGCTTCAGAAGAGCAGGCCTAAAACTTAAGAAAAACAAGTGCAAAATAGGGGTCAATTTTACAGATTTTTTGGGATTTAGAATAGATGCCCAAGGTATTCACCCTGCTGAATCAAAGTTAAAGGCCATACAGCAGGCTCCTAGCCCTAAATCTAAGGGTGAACTGCAGGCTTTCTTAGGCCTTCTAAACTTTTATAACGCTTTCCTACCTCACAAGGCTGCTGTAGCTGAGTCTCTACATAGGCTTTTAGACAAGCAGGCAGTCTGGCAGTGGACCAAAGTCCACGAACAGAGTTTCAATGAGGTCAAGGCCTTGCTAACATCTCATGATGTGCTTGCACACTTCAATGAGAAATTGCTTGTATGCATTGCCTGTGATGCTTCCCCTTATGGGGTGGGAGCTGTACTCAGCCACTTGAAAGCTGATGGAACNGTGCTTTCCTGGGTTCTGTCTGGATGGCCTGACAGAAGCCCTGGTACTGAGTTCCAAAGCTTCTGGCTCAAGAGGCATGAGTTATCCACCTTTAAGAGTTGCCTGCTTTGGGGCAGCAGGGTGGTTATTCCTACCTCGTTGAGATCTAGAATCTTGGCTTCCCTCCATGAGGGCCATCCTGGCATTGTCCGGATGAAGGCGCTCGCGCGCAGCCATCTATGGTGGCCAGGGCTAGACAAGAATATAGAGGCCCGTGTGCATGGGTGTCACTTGTGCCAGCGTTCACGGCCAGAGATGCCTCAGGCCCCTGTACACAGGTGGGAGGAAACACATCTGCCTTGGTCCCGAGTACATGTGGACTATGCTGGGCCCTTTCAGGGGCAATTCTTCTTGGTCCTTGTGGATAGTCATTCTAAGTGGCTGGAAGTTGTTCCTGTCTCCTCCACTACTACTGCCAGGACCATTCAGGTGTTGCGAGGCATTTTTGCAGCTCACGGCCTGCCAGATGTTTTAGTTTCAGACAACAGCCCACAGTTCACGTCTTCGGAGTTCCAGGCTTTCCTACAGGCCAACATGATCCGGCATGTGACATCGGCCCCCTTCCACCCTTCCACCAACGGTATGGCTGAGAGGATGGTGTGCGTCACCAAGGACACCCTCAAGAAACTGACTTATGGGGACTGGCATCACAGGTTGGCAGATTTTCTTCTTGCACACTGCACCACACCTTCTGTCTCCACTGGAAAAAGCCCAGCAGAACTCCGCTGGGGTCGCAGACTGATAACTAAACTTGACAGGTTGCACCCTGATAGGTTGGCACCTCTGGTTTCCCAGCCAAGGGCGCCATGGTGTTTGCAAGTGGGCGCTCCGGTTTGGACCCGGAACTATGGTCCCGGTCATCTGTGGATTCCAGCTGTGGTCTGCAAGGTCACGGGGCCCTTGTCTTACGAGGTTTCCTTGGAAGACGACCGCATACTTCGGCGGCATATTGACCAGCTGCGTACAAGACTGGACTCTTCCTCTTCTACCCCTGGGTTTTCTCTGGGGGGGAGGGGGCTCAGCAGGAGCAAAGGGAAGGCTCGCCTCAGGGTTCCGCAAGTGTGCCCAACAGAAATTCATGGGAACAAGGAACATCGCACCAACCATTACATACTCCAGCCAGAGAGTCACTCAGGGGGTATCCACACAGTTCACAAGACCAATACAGCACTCCAGACAGGGAGAATAACAGGGAGCATCCACATAACACAAACAATACAAGAGAACTGGCATGTAGTCAAGGGAACTGGCCAACTGCTGCAATTGCTTCCAGAAGGAAATCAGTCCAAAGGGGAGTAGTCAGAGAGGCAAATCCTGACTCTGGCACTTCAGGCACAGATCAAGGGGCAATTGGGTATTGGGGCACCGCAGAGACCCCAGATAACCCTGCTACAGGGCTTGGGAGTGAGGAACTGTGTTCCCAAGATTGGTCCATTGTGGACTTGGAGAACACCACAGACCCGCCAGATGGGGGGTGGGGTTCTGAGGGTTCAGGTAGCCTAGAAGTAGGCAGATCATACAGCAACGCGAGGGAGCAAAGCCCTGGTCTGCATAGCCCGGTGGGCAAGCGAGCAGACCAGGCGACAGGAGCCAGGTCACCAGGACCACCAGGGCAACCAAGAGGGGGCAGCCCCGCTACATCAAGTGCACAAGGAAGTCCAGGGTGTTCTCAGGGTCCGAGGAGGTCGCAACGAAGTAAACGACCTCCACAGTATCTGGAGGAGTTTGTAAGGTTGTTGTCAACCTACAAGTAATGTGGGTCTCGGCAATTATTCCAAAATGATAGCACGGTACATTAAAGGTGTTATCAGGTAGTACCTCCACAGTTCATACACGTATGGATGAATGAAGTACCACGTTCCCTCTAGAAGGTCGCAGTTATATATATATGTATATATGTTGGGGCATTTTCATCCGGGGGTGAAGGGGTGTTGTGTCCTGAGCCTGCAGTAGCAGGCTCGGGACGTTGTCATGGTAACGGGCTGTTGCAAAGCTGCCTGGGACCAGACAAAGCGGCGCCAGCCTGCGCGCATGCGCGAGGTGCAAAGCGCGCCATTTCCTTGTATCTTGTTTACTCGGGGATTCTGGCCATTGAAAAGGAAGAGAGAGGCCTGCGAGCCTCTGAGTTGTGACGGAGTAATCAGAAGGAGAATAAAGAACTTGTTGCTGACAGTATGTTTGCCTTTCTTTCGCCACTAAGACAAGGACGTAACACCCCCCACCCCACCCCCGCTGCCAATCCTCAACAGAAATGCTCACAACAATGAAAACCTCAGACAGGAGGAAGAGCGCCGCCAGGCAGGCAGGCAGGTGTCTTGCTCGGCTGTGGCTTGGGGGGCACTTTTTTCAGGGCCATTGTAACTTCGAAGAGTCACTAAGCGAACTATTGTAAGTTGAGGGCTATCTGTACTTTATCAGTTTTTTCCTTTTTTCGGGGGGTCATCAGGTTTTCGACACCTTGCTAGGCAACTGGTGGTACTCAGATGTTGCCATATCCTAAAAGTGGTACAATGGGTGAAAAGGTTGAAAAGCCCTGATCTAGTCCAGGGGTTTTCAACCGGTGGTACATGTACCACTTGTGGTACATTAATGAGTGGCAGGTAGGCAGCCCTGCCTAGCCAAGTGTAGTGGGGGAGGGAAAGAGCCAGCACAGGCAAGGATGTACAGTGAGAGAGTCCTCTGGAGCTGCAAAGGCCCCAGGCTCACTTCTGGCTCACCCTCCCCCATGAGAAAGGAGGAGGGGGGTGTGTTGGTAGAAATTCTAGCCTACTGAACAACACCAAACAGCAAGTTGAAATTAGACAGAGATTTATTGGATACAATGGTTTGCAAAGCGTGGTGGACTCCAAATAAATATTTGAGCCACACCTAGTCACAGTAAAAGCACACATTTTATACATTCTATCCCCGACACCTTGGCCCCTCCTCTGAGGTTACAATCTTATCAGGATCGCCTAAACAAAATACATTATCCCTGCCCTTTACTATTTTGCTTCACCTATTCCCTTATATGTACTTTATCATGAAATCCTATAGCTCAGTGTGGAAATCCTATAGCCTACGTGCAAAACACTTACAAGGTACGTGTACATGTAGAAATTGTGTAGAAATCTTGCAGTCTACGTGTAGAAATATTGTGTAGAAATCTTACTGTCTACGTGTAGAAATTTTACAGAGTACGTGTCACTTAACTTTACTTTTTATTCTAAAATTTTATTCCTAACAGGTGGAGACAGGAGAGGCTATAAAAGGAGGCAGTTTGGGCAGGAGAGGGAGAGAGAAAAAGCAGCAGCCTTGGGAGGAGGTGGAGTCAGCTGCAAGGAGGAGGAGGAGGAGGAGGAGGAGGAGGAATCAAGCAGGCTGAGGAATCAAGCAGGCTGGCCATGAGCCGATCTACAACTGCTGTGGCAGCCACCTGTGCTGGCAGCAGCAAACAGGCAAGAAATGCAGCGGGGGAGGGGTCACCCTCCAAGAGGAATGAAAAAAGGCAGCAATGGCTGGAGGTGAGGCACGAGGGAGGGAGATG
>NW_015389574.1:92761-96977 GCF_001527695.2 Protobothrops mucrosquamatus
TATAATGGTCACAGTGTTCCAGGGTCATGTGATCCCCTTCTGCAACCTTTTGACAAGCAAAGTCAATGGCAGAGCTGCTGGTGGCCAAGTGCTAAGGCGGGACTTCCTTTCCTCCCTCCCTTCCCTGCCTCCCTTTTTCTCATTCCCATCTCCTTCTGAAGGAAGAATTTGAAACCCCCCCCCCCATATTTTCCCTCTTTCATATATTGATCAAACAAGGAAAGGCCTCACAAGTGGTACGCGTACCACCGGTTGAAAAGCGTACCACCGGTTGAAAAGCCCTGGACTAGATCAGGGCTTTTCAACCTTTTCAACCTTTTCAACCTTTTCACCCATTGTACCACATTTAGGATATGGCAACATCTGAGTACCACCAGTCGCCTAGCAAGGTGTCGAAAACCTGATGACCCCCCCAAAAAAGGAAAAAAAGTGATAAAGTACAGGTAGCCCTCGACTTACAATAGTTCACTTAGTGACTCTTCGAAGTTACAATGGCACTGAAAAAAGTGCCCCCCGAGCCACAGCTGATCAAGACACCTGCCTGCCCACCTGGCGGCGCTCTTCCTCCTGTCTGAGGTTTTCATTGTTGTGAGCATTTCTGTTGAGGATTGACAGCGGGGGTGGGGTGGGGGGTGTTTGGTTTTTATTCCCCCTGTCTGCTGGGTGGTTGCAGCAGGTTTTGGTCACTTCACATGAACCTGGGACACTGTGACCGTCATAAATATGAATCAGTTGCCAAGCATCTGAATGTAAATCACAAGACCCTGGAGATGCTGCAACATTCCAGTTGATCGGCGCTTCTTCTGGGCTCAGCAGAAGCACCAGGATCAGTGCCGCTTTCCAGCTGATTGGTGCTTCTTCAGGGCTCAGCAGAAGCACCAGGATCAGCGCCGAGCTCCAGCTGGAGCCTGGCACTGATCCTGGCGCTTCCACTGAGCCCTGACAGCCCCGAAGAAGCGCTGATCATCTGGAAAGCGGTACTGATCCTGGTGCTTCTGCTGAGCCCTGTCAGCCCTGCAGCTCCAGCCATCTCTCGCTCAGGCTTGTGCAGTGCTGCCCCCGGTTCAGCTCATTCCCCTCCCCCACTACCACTTTTCTAGACTGGTCACGTACCACCTGCCAGGTGCCAATGTACCACAGGTGGTACCCGTACCACTGGTTGAAAAGCCGTGGTGTAGGGGAAAGGGGGAAAGAAAAAAAAGCATTGACTTCCAACTTTTTTCTGCACAGTAAGATATGAAATAAAATTAAAGCTTCAACTATTTACTTTACCAACTTAGCAAGTAATAGCCATTTCTATAACAAACTCAGTGCTTTTTTTCTAAAAAAAAAAAAGGTGCCAGAACTCTCATCTTGTTAATTTTTTATTTATATAATTTTATTTATATATTTATTTATATAATTTTAAAAAATATATTCAATTCTTAACATAAATTTAATTTATTGTATTAAAGGCAAATGTTCATAGTAAATTCCAAAGTTTTGTCCAAAGTTTTATTTATATAATTTTATTTATCTTAAAAACAATACTAAAAACCGACGACTGATTCCTGGGTATGTTCATGATAAAAACACGCAAACGACAATGAGCACCAGGAAAAGTAAAAACCTTTAAAAAGTTTTAAAAGTTTTAATAAATAGTGATCCAAGCTTTCACCGGCTCTCTGTGGAGAGAGAGCCTTTGTGGAGGTGCTTAATTCGGTTTATGCGGACATACAGTTCCCTGATGAGGAAGAACGGCAGGGAGAACTGGCATTTCTAGACGTTCTGGTCCGTCGCCGGGTAGATGGAACCCTCCAGACCAGGGTGTACCGCAAACCGACGCACACCGATAGGATGTTGCATTTTGACAGCAATCATCCTATGGCCCACAAGGTCAGCTGCGTCAGGACCCTCTTCAAGAGAGTGAACTCCCACTGCAGCACAGCCAGAGCTAGGGTGGAGGAGAGGAGACACCTCCTCCAAGTGTGTAAACGTAACGGGTACCCCTTGGGGTTTGTCAGGAGATACAGCGCCCCCTCCAGACCCCCGGGTAGCCAACGGCCCGAAGGACTGTCCCCCCAGGCGACCCGGGTCACCCTTCCCTATATCAGTAACGTCTCAGAGGCAACGGCTAGACTGTTGGCCCCGTATGGAATCAGGGTGGCCCATAAACCCAGTTGCACGCTACGGTCTGGCGTCATGAGGCCCAAGGACCCACTCCCCACGGCAGAGAAGTCAGGCGTTGTGTATAAAATCAAGTGCAACGAGTGTTCGGCTAATTACGTGGGAGAGACTTCGAAAAGAATTAGAACAAGGGTCCACGAGCATAGGCTCGCCATAAGGAGGGGAGAGCCGTATTCCCAACTATGGGTGCACATGATGGAGACCGGCCATAAGTTTGACCTGGACGACGTGCAAGTGATCGCTGGCGACAGCACCAAGGGTGGTAGACTTCTAAAGGAGGCCTGGTTGTTGGGGGAACATTCCATTAACAGACACGTAGACCTGTGCCAAGCACATCTGGCTTTAAGAACATGGTGCACTCGTACCTGTAGACCTTGGGGGAGACAAGAGGAGGAGGAGGGGGGAACCCCCAACACCCCCAGAACAACACCCGGAACAACGGTGAGACAGGCGCCCGCTTAGGTGAACGTCCCCCCGGTATGGAACATGACTGCCCCAGGTGCATAGAGAAACCCGCGGATGCCAGCATCCCGATCTTGGGTGGATTGAGCAGGCCGAACGCCTCAAGGAAAGGGGATGAACTGATGTGGACACAGGCCGGCAGGCGACACAGCAACCACCGTGAGGATCGTCTATCCCCACCCCCCGTTACCCCTACTGGCCGTTTGCCTTGGGATGTTCCCGCGGCACCACCTGTCATCTTGGGGCCACGCATGCATCCCCCAGGACCTGCCCCAGGAACGGTTACTCGCCCCCGGATGGGGACCCGGCAGAGGAAGACAATGACGTGGGAGGATGACTCTGGTGGTTTGAGACGCCCCCTGGAGGTTTTGGAGCCCCCGGCGCACCTGAAGGCACGGGGAGATAAGGATGGACAGCCCCAGGATGACGCCGGGGAGACGGTTACGCGTTCTCAAGCAGCTACCCCACGAATGGGTGCAACATCGCCCGTAGATGGAGGAGGAGAGGGGGAGCGATGCAGCGCCGTTTTGGGAGCAGCCGCATGCCCCCGGATAGCTGCCCCATGGAGGAACGCAGGAACGGAGGGAGAACGATGCGGTTCCATGTTGGGGGCTGCCACGCGCTCCCGCGCGGCCGCCCTGTGGAGGAATGAGAGAGTTTTGACTGAGGGAAGAGGAGAGATAGAGGGCGTGGGAAAGACACTTCGACAGGAGGGGGGGGAGATCAGGCAGATAGAGGGCGGCGGCCACTAGGAAGCATGGGGGGCAATATGGATAGAAGGAAGGGGGAGGAGGTTAGAAAAAGGGGAGAAGGAGAGCATCATCGTCCCGTTATAGGGGCGATCACCCGCTCCCGCGTGGCTGTTTTATAAACGTGCCAAGTGACTTCGGTGGGGAGAGAGGGGGGGGAGTCCAAAAGTATGGGAGAGCAGGGGAAAGATCGTATAAAGGAAGAGGTACGGCCGCAGGATGAGGGGGGGGAGCAGCGCAAACGGTGTAGGGGTGGGTGTGTGCCCCCGGCTAATCGATGGGGGAGAAGGAAGTGAGTTAATGCCGGCCTTCCTACGGGAGAATAAAAGAGTTTTGACTGAGGGAAGAGGAGAGATAGAGGGTGTGGGAAAGACATTCCGACAGGAGGGGGGGGAAAGATCAGGCAGGTAGGGGGCGGTGGCCACTAGATAGAACGGGGGGTAGGGCGGACAGGAGGGAGGGGGAGGAAGTTATGAATAGGGGGGAAGGAGTGCAACATCGTCCCATTCTAGGGGCGATTACCCATTCCCGCGTGGCTGGCTCACGGGCGTGCCAAGTAACTTCGGTGGGGAGAGAGAGGACGGAGGTTAAAAGTATGGGAGAGAAGGGGAAAGACCGTATGAAGGAAGAGGCACGGTGGCAGGATGAGGGGGGGGAAGGGAGTGAGTTAAGGCCGGCCTTCCTGCGGGGGGATGAAGGAATTTGGACTGAGGGAAGAGGAGAGATAGAGGGTGTGAGAAAGACGTTTCGACAGAAGGGAAGGGAGAAAGATCAGGCAGGTAGGGTGCGGCGGCCACTAGACAAGATGGGGGGTGGTGTGGATAGTGGGAAGGGGGAGG
>NW_015389574.1:100805-104932 GCF_001527695.2 Protobothrops mucrosquamatus
ACCAGCTCCGGCTCCGGGGGCAGCCCACCTTCAATGCACCCCGCGCCGCCCCCCCGTGCAAAGCGGGCCCCTCGGCTGCCAAAACAGCAGCCTCGCTGGCTCCGGTTCTGGGGGCAGCCCGCCGTTGATGCACCCCGCGCCCCTGCCCCTGCCTACAGCCACACCGCCAGCGCCACCCCCCCGTGTAGAGCGGGTCCCGTGGCTGCCAAAACACCAGCCTCGCCGGCTCTGGCTCCGGGGGCAGCCCGCCGCCGATGCACCCCGCGCCCCCGCCTGCAGCCGCCCCGCCAGCACCGCCGCTCCACTCCTGCAGTCCTGGGGACGTCCGCTGATCCAGTAGCGACCACTTCAGCAGCCCCCACTCCCCGCCGACCCGCAGATGGCGATCCGGATGAAAGACAATACCACCGATGGCGAAGGCACCAATCCATTCAAAGACTCCCGCCGCTGGACGCAAAATTCAAGGGGGAGCCGACACGCTTGGGGTTTTTCCTAACCCAAGTCCTCAGCTACATGGAGGAATACGGGCGGCACATCCCTAGCGATGAAGCCCGTATCTGTATCGTGCAATCCGCCCTGGACGGACCGGTCGCAGATTGGGTGGTGAATTTGCACGATTCCGATGCCCCAGAGCTCAACGACTTCAACCATTTCATGTCCTCTCTGAGAAGGCGATTTGAGGACCCCCTGGCTGATCGCAAAGCCCACGAAAGAATCAAAACGGTGAGGCAAGGCAGACACCCGGTAGCCGAATATACAGTACGCAAGAATTCCAGGCCATTGCCAGCAAGCTGAACTGGCTGGAAGCCATCCTCCTTAGCCATTTCAAAGATGGCCTAAATTACGATCTGTATGACGCTTGCCTGCCCCAGGGGGACCCACAGCAACTCGACGAGTGGTACGTCCTGGCAGAGGAAGCAAAGATTGACCTACTGAAGAGGCACTGCCGAGCAAAACCATGGGGCCGCTCGCCGCCTGAGCCGACACGCGAGCCAGCGAAGCCACCGGCTATGGCCAAGAAGCCAACGAGCTGTTTCAAATGTGGGAGAGAGGGGCATCGGGCTGTAGAATGCTGCTCGAAAGCCCCCCAGCACAACCCAGACAGATCACCGGCCAGTAAATCCGGGAAGTCCCCAGCTAAGCCAAAAGAACCCGCCATGAGAGCGATAGAGGCTGTGGAATCCCCAACCTCTGCCCAACGTGGGGAAGGAACTCCAGCCTACACTGCAGGGCCAGTGGACGCCTCAGACAACAGCTCGGAGGGCGAACCCCTGGTAAGTGGACTCATCGCACCCATCCTCAAGACAGTGACTATATTAATTCCCTCCATGCCCAAAGCTGTCAAGGTGAAAGCCTTAATAGACTCTGGCTGCACCCACTGCCTCATTAGTCCGATGCTAGTGGGGAATCTGGGCATTCTGTCGAGGAGGCTAGAACAACCAATCTCATTTGGCCAGTTAGATGGGTCCATAGCAGGGGGGGTGCCAGCTACCCTAGTCACTTTACGAGTCCACCTATCCCTGGGAAACCATGAGGAAGACATAACGTTCATGGTGACCCCAGGCATGGAATGCCCGATGATCCTAGGACTGGAATGGTTAAAAAAATGGAACCCCTGGGTAAATTGGAGGACGGCAGAAATCAATTTCCCGAAGGGGGACCCTACGGACTTAAAACCCCAAGGGGATCTACCAAAATTAAGAATGGAAAAAGCATCCATGGGAGAAGAAAAGGGGCTGCCCGAAATACCAGAGGAATACAGAGATCTTGCTGAAGTCTTCAGTGAGGAGAGGGCGGATGAGCTCCCCCCCCCCCACTGACCCATGGACTGTGCCATAGAATTCAAGCCCGGGGCAAAACTCCCGAAGCCCAGACTATACTCCATGAGCCCAAAGGAGAAGGAGGAAATGGAAAGATTCATAAAGAAAAACCTAGAAAGGGGGTTCATCGAACCTGCCAACCCTAAAGTGGCCACCCCAGTCCTCTTTAGAGAGAAGAAGGACGGCTCTTTACACTTATGCATAGACTATCGCCTATTGAATACAATCAGTGAAAGCAACCTATACCCCCTACCCCTCATGAAGGACATGTTATCACACCTATCGAAAGGAAGAATTTTTACTAAACTAGATCTAAGGGAAGCGTATTACTGCGTTAGAATTAAGGAAGGGGATGAACGGAAGACCGCATTTAATTGCCCAATGGGGTGCTACCAATTCAAAGTTTTGCCATTTGGATTACAAGGGGGTCCCTCAGTATTTATGCAATTAATCCACAAGGTACTAAGGGAGCACCTATTTAAGGGGGTCCTGGTTTATTTAGACGACATCCTTATCTTCACTGAATCCAAAGAGGAACATGTCAACCTAGTCAGAGCGGTTTTAAAGAAACTGCGAGCTGCCCACCTATATGCCAAATTATCAAAATGCGAATTCCACCAGGAAAGAATAGACTACCTGGGTTATCGCATATTCCCACAGGGCATTGAAATGGACCCAGAGAAGGTCAGAGCAGTATTAGAATGGGCACCACCTCGCACAAGAAAGCAGCTGCATAGTTTCCTGGGCTTCACAAACTTTTACCGCCAATTCATTCCCTCATTTGCCCAGATAGCCCTGCCCCTCACGAACTTACTAAAAACGAAGGGAGAATCCTCAGTGAAACCTAGCCAGCCACTAAAATGGACAATGGAATGCCAAGTGGCATTTGAGAGATTAAAGAGACTCTTTTCTGCCGAACCAGTACTGAAGCATCCAGACATGGATAAGCCCTTCGTAATACAGGCGGATGCAAGTGATGTGGCAGTGGGGGCTGTACTATTACAAGAAAACAATGAAGGGGTATTGCAACCCTGCGCGTATACGTCCAAGAAACTCTCCGAAATGGAACAGCGCTGGCCCGTGTGGGAGAAAGAGGCATACGGGATACGTTGGTCATTACTTACGTGGCGCCAATTCCTGGAAGGGAATAAGATCCCTTTTCAGGTGTGGACAGACCACAAATGTCATGTGTCTGATTAATGAAACACTTCAAAGAACTTTCAGGCATTTTTTAACCTAAAAAGCCTTTATTAGTGTTACGGAGTGTCAGCACGGCATGGAGAATGCCAAGATCTGAATTTCCCTTCCTTTCCACATAACATTCCAGGCATTTCTCCTCCCCTATTTTGGGGTCATGATTCACATCTTCCAATTAACCTGGAGGGCAAAGATTCACTTCCGTTCCCTTCCACGCACTTTTCTCTCCTCTCTCCTTCTCCTCTGAATTAACTCTAAAAGTACCAGACAGTTCTGCATATTTTGTCAAAGCAAGAATATTCAATATTAGCAGCGTTGACAACAAAATCCTGGAAGCCTTGAAAACACCCAGGAAGCTCAACCGTAAGCAAGCCCGCTGGTCCCAACATTTTCACCAATTCCACTTTACGCTCAAGCACTTGCCGGGGGGAAAGAACAGCACGCGAGCCACCGATTCTAAACCACTTATGGCAGAATCACAACTGACAGCACCAGTAACTACCAGAGCCCAAGCTAAAGTAAAACCGCAGCTGGGTAGCCAAACCGGAATTGAATCCCAGAAAACTTTGGAAACAGATGAATGGTTCCAGAAAAATAGACACGTGTGCACAATTAAGGACGGACTGCCTTGGGTGGGAGGAAAGTTATATATACCAACCACCCAGAGGGTCACATTCATGAAGCTTTGCCATGACACAAAATCAGCCGGGCATTTTGGATTTGTAAAAACATTACACTTAATTAAAAGGCAATTTTGGTGGCCATCCATGAAAAAGGACATAGAAAGTTACGTGGCCAGCTGCCCAACGTGCGCAACTGCAAAGAGGTTGCAAGGGAAATAGCCCGGACTGTTACAAACAGTGGCAAATCCCTCAGCCCCCTGGAGGGAAATAGCCATGGATTTTATAGTGGAATTACCAGAAAGCAATGGGAATACTGTCATCTGGATGGTCACAGACTTGTTTTCCAAACAGGTGCACTTTATCCCTTGCCAAAAGATTCCCACTGCAAAAGCCTTAGCGAAACTTTTCATCCAGCATATTTACAGATTGCATGGGGCACCCCAACGCATCATATCTGATAAGGGAGTGCAATTTACGTCTGCATTTT
>NW_015389574.1:105777-111667 GCF_001527695.2 Protobothrops mucrosquamatus
GAGCAAAAGACTTTGCAAAAGACCACCCCGCCAAGGGGGAAAGGCGCGCAGTTGGGCACCGTCTTCCTTCGGCGTCTCTTTAAACGGTGCTCGGATATTGTAAGTCCACAAAGAACTGGGGAAAAATATTGACTCGAGTATAAGCCTAGGGGGGCATTTTTCAGCTCAAAAAATGGGCTGAAAAACTCGGCTTATACTCAAGTATATACGGTACCTAAAATCCCTACAACCCTGTAAAAAACTTGGACCAAAATATATAGGACCTTTTCCAATTAAAAGAATCATAAACCCAGTAACAGTAGAATTAGAATTACCCAAAAATCTCAGGCAAATACACCCAAATTTTCATTGCAGTTTGCTGAAAAGAGAACAACAGTCACCCTTACGACCAAAAATTCCCTCCCCCCACCACCTCCAATCATGGTGGAAGGAGAACAACACTTCGAAATAAAGGAAATCCTAGACTCAAGGAGATTTCATGGGACAACTCAATACCTAGTAGCATGGAAACACCTCCCCTCCTCACAAAACGAGTGGGTCCATAAACGTCATGTCAGAGCCCCGAAGCTATTAAAGAAGTTTCATACAGAGTATCCTAACAAGCCAGACTAACTTTTATACCTGTTTTGTTTTCTTTATTCAACAACGTGTTGTCTGAGTTTATCATTCACTAATACAAATTTAATTCCTAATCCTTTGTTCTTTTCTCCAGCCATTGATAAAACAAGTCCCAAGTCTGATAGTATTCTGTTTCTTTTTCTTTCAACCTCATAGTTAATCTGTCCATTTCCACACATTGTAGTATTTTTTTAATTATTTCTTCCTCGGTATGTCTTCCTTTTTCCAATATTGTGCAAATATGATTCTTGCCACTGTTATCACATGTAAAATCAAATACATACTTTGTGTAAGGACCCACCCCACTTTGCAACTTAAGAAGACAGACCTCTTGGAATATTTCTTCCAACAGGCATCTTTATTAAGAGAAGATGGTTGCAGGCGTTCTAGACAGGACCTGAGCCCCCCCCCACCATTCAAGGTTTTAAGTGTTCCCAAGCAGCCCCCCACCCCACTGTCCTTCCAGCGACAATCCCAGGCATTACATTTCCACCCCCTTTTCCTCACGGCCGGCGGGAGACTTCAGAGAGGAGTACATGAAAGGTGATGGCCATATTGTTATGGTCAGTCCTCCTGGTGAGATTCACATTCAGTCCCTTTGAAGTTTTAATGAAGGAAGTGAGAGCCATAAAACCCCTTTGCTCATCCCCCTTCCCCTTCGTAGTATGACAGAATCCAGAGAGGGCAGAAATGGGGTTTTCCATAGTCGATAACTAGAGATGAAATATAATTGGATTCTGACATCCTGCCCCCTTAAAAATAAGAGAGATCCACCTGAAAAGAAAACAAAACAGGTATAAAAGTTAGTCTGGCTTATTAGGATACTCTGTGTGAAACTTCTTTAATAGCTTCGGGGCTCTGACATGACGTTTATGGACCCACTCGTTTTGTGAGGCAGGGAGGTGTTTCCATGCTACTAGGTATTGAGTTGCTCCATGATATCTCCTAGAATCTAGGATTTCCTTTATCTCGAAGTGTTGTTCGCCCTCCACCATGATTGGAGGTGGTGGGGGGGGGGATTTTTGTCCGTAACGATGACTGATGCTCTCTTTTCAGCAAGCTGCAATGAAAATTTGGGTGTATTTGCCTGAGATTTTTGGGTAATTCTAATTCTACTGTTACTGGGTTTATGATTCTTTTAATTGGAAAAGGCCCTATATATTTTGGTCGGCCCTAAGGAGTTAGCTGGAGCCGCGGAAGACGCTGCCGCCCTCCCACAGTCACCAGCAAGCCTCCTCCTCGGTGGTCGCCCTTCCAGGGAGACTTTCGACCCACCAGGGGGTCTACAGGCGAAGAAAACACAGCCGGTGGAGAGACGAGTCTCTTTACACGACCAGAGTCGCCGCAAACCGGAACCGGTTTTTCCCCATGTTAGTAATAATGCATTTCTATAGATTTTATTAGTTTTTATGGGGTTAGGAATAAGGTGGGGTCGGGGTTGGGGTTGGGATTTAGGTTAGGGTTAGGATTAAGGTTAGGGTTGGGGTTGGGGGTTTTCCAAATAACATTCTCAATATTTAGCAAACAGCATAATGTCTGGGTTCATGTATTTAACAAGCAATAGTAGATAATAGTTAATTATCATAAACAATATGTTAATTAATCACTCAATAGCCTTCTTTTTGCTAATATATATTCAAAATTACATATCACATTCCTTTCTCTCTAATTCGTCTTTCTAGCCATTGATAGAAATTATCCCATGTTCTAAAGTACACTGAGTCTTCTTTCTCTTTTATCTTTAAAGTCAATCTATCCATTTCTGCACACTCTAAAGAATGGATAATGCTTAGAGACAAAAGACTATTGTACCTAGAAGGGCATGACCTACAAATTGGTTGGCATGCCTTTCTGTGGTATGGGAAGAATAAAATACATAGATACTTTCAAAACCATTTTATGAGGAATGCACTTCTTTCAGAATGGGAAAAAATAAAAGAAAAAATTTATATTAAGATACCTGAATGACTTTCAACAATGGAAGCTTTTGCTTACCCAAATTTAATTAACTACGATAAAGTTGTGACTTATAAAGATATTTTCGACAATGAAGGAAAACTGAAAGACAGACAAGATTTACAAGAACAAGGTATTGATCTAGCATGGTGGCCATATCTGCAAATTCAAACGACATATGAAAAAGATGTTAAAACAATGGGATTTTATAAAGAACACACAGAATGTGATCAGATACTGCTAAAAACAGATGGAAAGTTGATTAAGAAACTCTATAGATTTCTGTTAAACGTAAAGATGGAGAAAGAACAAGTAAAAGAAACAATGATAACATGGGCAAAGAACTTTGGATATAATATAGAATTAGAAGATTGGCCAAAGTTATGGGAAAGAAATATTAAATTAACTGAAGCAGTGGCATAGAAAGAAAACTTATATAAAATGTTTTACAGATGGCATATGACACCAGTGAGATTAGCAAAAATGTTTAAAAATACTTTAAACAACTGTTGGAAATGCAAACAAAGACCAGGTACTTCTTTGTGGCAACCACTGAGATATTGGAACACTGCTATCATGTCACCCCTAGTCCTTCTCTTCATTAAATTAGACATACCCAATTCCAGCAACTGTTTCTTATATGTTTTAGCCTCTAGTTCCCTAATCATCTTTGTTGCTCTTCTCTGTACACTTTCTAGAGTCTCAACATCTTTTTTACATTGTGGTGACCAAAACTGGATGCAGTATTCCAAGTATGGCCTTACCAAGGCATTGTAAAGTGGTATTAACACTTCACGTGATCTTGATTCTATCCCTCTGTTAATGCAGCCCAGCACTGTGTTGGCTTTTTTGGCAGCTGCAGCACACTGCTGGCCCATATTTAAGTGATTGTCCACTAGGACTCTGAGATCCCTCTCACAGTTACCACTATTGAGCAAGGTACCACCCATACCACAGGTCGGCAACCTGCGGCTCCGGAGCTGCAGGTCGCTCTTTGAGCCTTCTCCTGCGGCTCCCAGCCTCCTCTGCCATTTGCAGAGAGAGACAGAGACAGAGAGAGGCACTTGCCTTCGCTCTCTCTCTCTCTCTCTCTCTCTCTCTCTCTCTCTCTCTGTGTGTGTGTGTGTGTGTGTGTGTGTGTGTGTGTGTGTGTGTGTGTGTGTAAAAAAGAGAGTGGACTCACGGTGTTCTCCAACAAGCTGAAAAGCTTATTGGGCGGAGCTCCTCCCTTTGCTGCGTCTCTGCAGGAAGCAGGAAACAGGAAGCAGGAAGGGCAGGAGAGAGCTAGCTAGCCCAGCTATGCTGACTCAGGAATTCTGGGAGTTGAAGTCCATGAGTCATAAAAGAGCAGAGGTTGCCTACCCCTGAGCTTGTTGGAGAACAGCTTGAAGCCAGCTTGCCAGGTGAGCAGAAGATCGGAGAGAGGGAGAGAGAGGGGGGAGAGAGAGAGAGAGAGAGAGAGAGAGAGCAGAGACAGAGAGACAGAGAGACCCTTTTGACATCTAAAATGAAGATAACTGCATATATCCTTTTTTACCTTTATGATATATATATATAAAATAAAGGTAAAAAAGGATATATGCAGTGTTAGCTTCATTTTAGATATCAAAAGGGTTTTGCGGCTCCCAGTGTTTTGTTTTCGGTGGGAAACGGGTCCAAGTGGCTCTTTGAGTGTTTTGGGTTGCCTACCCCTGACCTATACTATACCTGTGTATTTGGTTTTTCTTGCCTAAATGTAGAACCTTACTTTTTTCACCATTGAATTTCATTTTGTTAGATAGCGCCCAATGTTCAAGTCTGTCAAGATCCTTCTGTATCTTAAGCCTATCTTGTGAAGTGTTGGCTATTCCTGCCAGCTTGGTGTCTTCTGCAAATTTGATGAGTTCCCCATCTATCCCCTCATCCAAATCATTGATGAAGATGTTAAAGAGCACTGGGCCCAGAACAGAGCCCTGGAGCACCCCACTACACACTTCCCTCCATGTAGATGCAGTTCCATTGAGCACCACACACTGAGTACAGCCGGTCAGCCAGCTACGAATCCATCTGGTGGTGATGCTGTCTAACTCACATTTTTCTATCTTATCAAGTAGTAGTGTGCTGGACCAGATGATAGCCAGCTTAGGAATTAAGAACTGTGTTAGAGCATTTAGCATTTAAAGGGTTAACGCTGTCTCCTTAAGAGATGGCCTCTGGGTAATGTAGTTCAGCTGTTAGTTAGTCCTATATCTTATCTAGTCAGTGGGAGGAGCTTCAAAGTTTATCACAGGATGTCCGGGCTACGTTCCAGGGTATGTAAAAGCCATTGTGTAAGACAGACACGCGGTTCCTGTGCTCCATAAGAAATATGGGGTGAATCTACCGTTAATATTTTACACTACAAGATGGAGAGATTATGACACGTTCATCAGAAGAACTCTTCTTGACTGTAAGTTATTGTTTAGAGATTCCTGAAGAATAAATAATTTGAATATTAGTCCGTCTTTGGAGTTTATCTGTCTGAGAAAAACAGGATTAAAGCAGATCTCTTGTTTGGACCAGAACAGTAAAATATTAACGCTAGTAGATTGCACCCTTGCTAAGTAAAAAGAAATGAAATGTTACTCTCCATGTTTGGCAAAAGTAAAAGCTGTATCTTTATCTGGCTGCAAAAGATTTAATTTCTCTTCCAAGAAAGAACCAGCATTTCTGATTGGGGCTGTACCTTCATGCAAAGTGAAAGAAAGAACTTTAAACTTCGAAGCAAGCCTCTTCCCCTCTCTTTCCTTTGTATGCAAACAGGAAGTGATGTGTGTGTGTGGAAAGGATGCGTTTCTGACAGAAAGGAAGTTATTGTAATTAACTCTTCACATGCCTGCTTAACTGGCTGCTTGCTAGCAACATTTACTTGCAAGCCAATATCTCCAGCTGCCTGCTTATCGTAAAGAGACCATTAACTCTTTATCTGCCTGACTAAAGCTGTATCTTTACTCAAAGTGAGGGAATATTGTGTTCGCTCTTCCCTAACTTCTAAAAGACTCTATCTTCTTCTGATCCACCTGACTCGTCATTCCAGTGAAAAAGATTAGCATTCCAGCCTGCACGTCTGTGGCAGCAAAGAAATAGCTAAAAGAATTATGTTCCTTTTGTCTGCACATTACTCAGAAACAGCTCAGCAAAGTATTGGGAGGCCCCCCTGATTAGCCATAAAAAAGGGCTATAAAGTAATAAAATGTCATGGCAACCAGAACTAGCTATTGCTGGACGATAGAGGCCCCCGTCAGAGAAAGAAACACGTAATTCAAACTTGTGTTAAAAGCAAGCAGCCTAGCTCTGG
>NW_015389574.1:113774-117818 GCF_001527695.2 Protobothrops mucrosquamatus
CTCACCTACATCGTCCACATGGGACGACTCGGGAACTCAACTCCTACCCCGGGCAGCTCACCTATCCCCTTATGCCCAGGGGAAAGGTATCAAGCCGTTTTACAGCTGATGCTAGCTGTCAAAACGGCTTTTACGCTGAAACAGGCGGGAGGCAGCAAACAGCTGCTTCCAACGAGGTCGCCTGCCACCGGAAGTCCGCTCTTCCCTAACTTCTAAAAGACTCTATCTTCTTCTGATCCGCCTGACTCGTCATTCCAGTGAAAAAGATTAGCATTCCAGCCTGCTCTTCTGTGGCAGCAAAGAAACAGCTAAAAGAATTCTGTTCCTTTTGTCTGCACATTACTCAGAAACAGCTCAGCAAAGTATTGGAAGGCCCCCCTGATTAGCCATAAAAAGGGCTATAAAGTAATAAAATGTCATGGCAACCAGAACTAGCTATTGCTGGGTGATAGAGGGCCCCCCCCCCCGTCAGAGAAAGAAACACGTAATTCAAACTTGTGTTAAAAGCAAGCAGCCTAGCTCTGGAGAAAGAAATAGGAAACCCAAAGAATTTACAACTCATTAAAAGAGATAAACAGCAAAAAGCACATTCCAAGCACAGTCTAATGCAGCAGCACACCCTGGTGGCTGATCTGCAAATAACAGGCTTGTATTTATGCCATGCAAGCAGCGCCCTTTGGTGGCAACCTGCAAACAACAAGCCTGCATTTATGTCACCTGAGTACAGTGCACCCTGGTGGTGAAAGAGGGAACTTCCCTGAAGTCTCTACCCACGCAGAAAGTGTACCCTGGTGGCCAAAGAGGGAATTTCCCTGAAGTGCTTACCCAGACAGTGCGCCCTGGTGGTCAGAGAGGGAACTTCCCTGAAGTCTCTACCCATGCAGAAAGTGTACCCTGGCAGCCAAAGAGGGAATTTCCCTGAAGTGCTTACACAGAAAGCGACCCCTGCTGGCCAATCTGCAAATAAAGCCTGAACCAAGCTGTTTATGCAAAAGCTACCCAGTCGCGCCCCCCCCCCAGATCAACTTAAGGAGAAACAAAGCTGCAAATTAATCTTTGTTAATACTGCAAGCTTCACAGTCCAGGTGGAATTTTGACTTCGGACAAGCAGATCCTTAAAAATTCCAGAACGGCTTACAGCCTCGTGGTTCTAAGAAGAAAAATTTAGCTGACCCTTTGTTTCCAAGTGAAGTCTAGGAGAGGCGCTGCCTGGTGGCAACCTGCATACAACAAGCTTGCATTTATGTTACCTGCATACAGCACACCCTTGTGGCTGATCTGCAAATAACAGGCTTGTATTATACCACACAAAGGCGCCCCCTAGTGGTTAAAGAAGGAACTTTGCTGAAGCCTTTACCCACGCAGAAAAGCGCCCCTAGTGGTTAAAGAAGGAACTTCGCTGAAGCCTTTACCCATGCAGAAAGGCACCCCTGGTGGTGAAAGAAGGAACTTTGCTGAAGCCTTTACCCACGCAGAGAACGCCCCCTGGTGGTGAAAGAGGAAACTTTGCTGAAGCCTTTACCCACTCAGACAGCGCCCCTTGGTGGTGAAAGAGTGAAATTCACTGAACCCATTCAAATTGTCTAGGAAATTTCTGAGTCTTTCCTAGTCATGGCAGCCTCGTCCTCCTGTCAGAACTCTGTCTCAGGCGCCTCCCGTTCCTCTAAAACATCATCTCGGCACAGCCATTCATCCCGAGTCTGAAGAGCGGAGAGCCTTGCTGCTCAACTTGAACAAGTACAAATCGAAGTCGCAGCAGCCATGTCGAGCCTGCGTGTGGCAAAAGTAGAGCTGCTGCAAAAGGAAGAAATAGCCGATGCAGCTATACGTGCAGCAGAGGCTAAGGCTCAGGCCACGCTTGTGTCTCTACAGCATGAACGGGAGGCAGCAGAGATGAAGGCTCAGGCCAACCTTGAGTTTTCATGGCACGAACGGGAGGCAGTAGAAGCAGCTGCAAAAGCAGCAGCTTTACAGAAAAAGCTTGATAGCCGCGTCAAGGCCTATGTGGATGACCAGAACGCGCCACAACATAAGCAGGCAGGAGCACCACAGTTGTCCACAAATCTCCCAAAACCAAGTGAACAAGAAGGAGAATCTCAACCACCAGTTGTGAAACCCAGCCAGAAAGCCAACATCGTACCATCTGAATCACGACACCCCCCCTTCAGCCCACCAGCAACAACGTATACTCCTAAGCAGGAGGGCACACAAGGTGCCGTGATTCCTGAGCTCAATGCAAAGACAAAGGAATTCCGGCCAGACCTTCAAGGGCCCTCATCTGCGCCACGGAAAGTTACCCTCAACAAGAAGTATTCTGAAGAAAACTGCCAGCCGTCTGTGCCACATTCCCCTGCTCTTGGGAGCAATGCTTCTGAGGTTCAACGAGAAGCCACTGATCGTGCTCCTGATGACAACACCATACCAACCCAGCCTGACAGCAACCCCTGCACAGCACCATTGGATCCTCCAACACCCTGGGGAGGAAGGTTGGACTTGGGAGAGTACGAGGTCTGCTTCAAATGCTGTGAGTCTCTGGAACATGCGGCCAAAGCTTGCGCAGCTAACGGGAAGTGTCACCCAAGCAAGAGTGACAAGCACCCAGGAGCCCTGCATCCAGACTCTGAACAGCTACAACAAGCAGCTTCTACTCCTCCTTCAACCAAGGAGCCCCAGCATGGCTCCAAACCCAGTGAACTTCCAAGCGAAGAAACGCCTTTCACAACGTGCTCTGTGCCACAGAGCATGGCGGGGAGGAAAGTCACTGGGTTCCACATCCAGCCGTTAGATGGGAGTTCACGGTTCCTAAATCCTGAAGCCGAAATCTTGCCTCCGTTAGGAGTAGACGCACCTGACACCTTTGCCTACCACAGAATGGTCAGAGGCCCAACAAGCCCCCCAACTGCCTTTAAGATGGAACCTAGATGGGTCATCCAAGGAATGGTCTGTGTTGACCAGCTTCCCCCAATTGCCTTACGGTTCCTAAATCCTGAAGCTGAAATCTTGGCTCCGTTGGGAGTAGATGCCCCTGACACCTTTGCCTACCACGGAATGGTCAGAGGCCCAACAAGCCCCCCAATTGTCTTTCAGATGGAACCTGGATGGGTCATCCCAGGAACGGTCTGTGTTGACCAGCTGCAAACTCCAACCCAGGTGAATATCTCAACGACCTCCATTCTCAGTAATGGGAGAGCACCTCACCTGAAACCATGCCAAGAACACTTCACGCTTCTGACAACCAAACCCGTTTTGGAAGCGACAGTGTTCCAGACCAGCAAAAATCACAATGACTTAGCCTTGTCGATAGAGGACAAAAAAATTCTGCAGCTACGCGCATTCTCCCAGAGGACCACAGACTGGGACGAGCTGCGTCTGCCAGAACAGAAGCAAGACTGGGAGACATGGCGTACATTCCTAAGTTGTCTCCAAAGCATCCACGTGCAATGCACGTATGTCTCCATCTCACCCGCCGCCGTACAAAAGAAATAATTGCATGCCTTCTCAGATGCGTCAACTAAGGTGATAGCAGCCGTAGGATACATCAGAGTCTACGGTGGGGAGAGCCACATTTACGTTGGTTTCGTCACTGGAAAGGCGAAACTAACAACACAACAAGGCCACACCGTACCAAGGTTAGAACTCTGCGGTACCGTATTGGCCGTAAAACTCACCAACCTGACAACGAAAACGATAGGCCTGGAGCTACAATCCACCACCTTCTACACAAAAAGCAAGGTGGTGCTAAGCTACATAGTAGTAACTGTAGTACTACTACAGTTAGTACTACTACAGTTACTACACAGTAGTAACTGTGAGAGGGATCTCGGAGAGGGATCTCGGAGTCCTAGTGGACAATCACTTAAATATGAGCCAGCAGTGTGCTGCAGCTGCCAAAAAAGCCAACACAGTGCTGGGCTGCATTAACAGAGGGATAGAATCAAGATCACGTGAAGTATTAATACCACTTTACAATGCCTTAGTAAGGCCACACTTGGAATACTGCATCCAGTTTTGGTCACCATGATGTAAAAAAGATGCTGAGACTCT
>NW_015389574.1:117858-131168 GCF_001527695.2 Protobothrops mucrosquamatus
CTGGACAGCCGTTTGTCTGAAATGGTGTAGGGTTCCTGCCTGGGCAGGGGGTTGGACTCGATGACCTCCAAGGTCCCTTCCAACTTTATTATTATTATTATTATTATTATTATTATTATTATTATTATTATTATTATTATTATTATTATTATTATTATTATTACATCTTCAACCAAAGCAGACACTTCTACGTCTATGTAAGCAATAGAGTAGAAAAGATTAAAAGTTCTTCAAGCCCTGAGCAATGGCAACATGTGCCAACAGATAAGAATCCTGCGGACCAAGCTAAGCAGTCCATTCTTGCATCACAGTTGGCAGAATTGATCTGGCTAAAGGGTCCTGAGTTCTTGGCTTGTCCAGACAGCATGATGCCACAGGGACCAGAACACTATGAGCTTCTAGATCCAGATCAAGATGCCAACGTTCAACCTCAGGCACCCAACAAATTTTGCAGGCAGGATGAGGAAACGACCATCCAGAACATCTGCTTGTCCACAATGAGCAAGGAGACAGAGAAACCGCCCTCTAACCATTTCCTAGAACCAGCCCGCTTCAAACGCTCCTCCAAACGGAGACCCCGCGTAATGGGTGTAGCAGTAATCGTCCTGTTCACTTGTCTTAGCATCCAAGGAACTAACTTTGTAGGAGCCTGCAAGGACTTGCAGACTATTGAAGGCATTTGCCATGACCCAGTAATTGACAAATACCTAAAGGCCCAAAATTGTGTATGGACATTCAATCATCCCCATGCATCCCACATGGGAGGAGCATGGGAACGCATGTTTGGCGTAGCCCGCAAAATCTTGGACTCTATGTTGACAAAGATACCCACGCTGACACATGAGGTCCTCACTACCCTCATGGCAGAGGTAGCAGCCATCATCAACGCTCGACCTTTGGTTCCAGTTTCTTCTGATCCTGAGAATCCTTTGGTTCCAGTTTCTTCTGATCCTGAGAATCCTTTGGTTCCAGTTTCTTCTGATCCTGAGAATCCTTTGGTTCCACTTTCTTCTGGTCCTCAAAATCCTTTGGTTCCACTTTCTTCTGATCCTCAAAATCCTTTGGTTCCAGAATTGCTGACCAACACCTTCTGGAAGTGTTGGAAACAAGAATACTTGTCTACCCTTCAGGATCATTGCAAATGGAAGGCCAAAGAGCCTAACCTAGAGGAAGGAGACCTTGTCTTGCTGAGAGACAAGGACGCACATCGGAACTCTTGGCCCATGAGACTTGTGTACCAGGTCCTGCCCAGCTCTGATGGACTAGTTCGCCAAGTTGAGGTCCAGACCGTGAAGCCACATGAGTCAAATCGTGACTCAAAGACTCTAGTGAAGAGGCTTTACACCAGACCGATCACCGACTTGGTACTGTTGCTGAAGAACGAACTTGAAGATTGATCCTCGAACTATGTATATTGTGTTTACCTCATAATTGCATTGTTTGATGTAATGCCTTTGTTTATCTCAGTTATAGTTATGCATGTTTTGTATGTACCTTATAGTTATGCTTGTTTTGATATAATGTTTTTGTTTATTACAGTCAATAGTCAGTTAGTAGTGAAAATTGCATGTTTGATGCTATGTTTTACTTATTCTAGTTAGTTAATAGTGGAAATTTATATTTCCAAGCGGGGAGTGTGCTGGACCAGATTATAGCCAGCTTAGGAATTAAGAACTGTGTTAGAGCATTTAGCATTTAAAGGGTTAACGTTGTCTCCTTAAGAGATGGCCTCTGGGTAATGTAGTTCAGCTGTTAGTCCTATATCTTATCTAGTCAGTGGGAGGAGCTTCAAAGTTTATCACAAGATGTCCGGGCTATGTGCCAGGGTATGTAAAAGCCATTGTGTAAGACACGGCTTTTCAACCAGTGGTACGGGTACCACCTGTGGTACATTGGCACCTGGCAGGTGCTACGTGACCAGTCTAGAAAAGTGGTAGTGGGGGAGGGGAATGAGCTGAACCGGTGGCAGCACTGCACAAGCCTGAGCGAGAGATGGCTGGAGCTGCAGGGCTGTCAGGGCTCAGCGGAAGCGCCAGGATCAGTACCGCTTTCCAGATGATCAGCGCTTCTTCGGGGCTGTCAGGGCTCAGCGGAAGCGCCAGGATCAGTACCGCTTTCCAGATGATCAGCGCTTCTTCGGGGCTGTCAGGGCTCAGTGGAAGCACCAGGATCAGCGCCAGGCTCCAGCTGGAGCTCGGCGCTGATCCTGGTGCTTCTGCTGAGCCCTGAAGAAGCACCAATCAGCTGGAAAGCGGCATTGATCCTGGTGCTTCTGCTGAGCCCAGAAGAAGCGCTGATCAGCTGGAATGTTGCAGCATCTCCAGGGTCTTGTGATTTACATTCAGATGCTTGGCAACTGATTCATATTTATGACGGTCACAAGTGTCCCAGGGTCATGTGAAGTGACCAAAACCTGCTGCAACCACCCTCGCTGCCAATACTCAACAGAAATGCTCACAACAATGAAAACCTCAGACAGGAGGAAGAGCGCCGCCGGGTGGGCAGGCAGGTGTCTTGCTCGGCTGTGGCTTGGGGGGCACTTTTTTCAGTGCCATTGTAACTTTGAAGAGTCACTAAGCGAACTATTGTAAGTCGAGGACTACCTGTACTTTATCACTTTTTTCCTTTTTTTTGGGTCATCAGGTTTTCGACACCTTGGTAGGCGACTGGTGGTACTCGGATGTTGCCATATCCTAAAAGTGGTACAATGGGTGAAAAGGTTGAAAAGCCCTGGTGTAGTGGGCTTCAGTAGGCAAGGAGCAGACCAGCATAGTTACAACGTTATTTATTGACTCAAACTAGAACTGGAGAACTGAAGGCAATTGCCTGTAATTTATACTCTGAGCCCACAGGGCCTTAACCAATCACAATACTTGAAAAACCCACCCAAATATGAATGTTCAAAGTTTCCCTCCAAAACAGTTGGAGTTAACAGTCAGGGTCATCTAAAGGTTAGTTTCATTTTAGCTTCACAAGCAGTTGGAGTTAAGTTAGTTTCACTTTAGCAGGGATTAACACAACTTTATATATATTCAATACATAACATTAATGTCTCAAACTGGTATTTCAAATATTCCTTCATTCTTTCTGCATTTTAGAAGAAATAATTGACTTGGTTGCCAAAGAAAATGTTTCATAAATAGGCAAATAACTTCGAATTAGGAACGAGTTAAACAATCAGCTTTAGGTTTAAACACTTGGTAGTTCATATATCTCACTGAAATCAAAGAGAAAATCTCTGATTAATTTAAGGTCCTTCTATTTCTAAATAATTTTTGTTTAGCTTAATCAGGATCTAGTCCAAGTATGTCTGCTTGTAAAAAGGGAAGGGGCTTCAATTGCACAGTTGTGGATGCATCTTGATTTTTTAATCACCTGTGGATACATCATTCAATTTGTTACAGGACAGCATAGAGACTCAGTCAGTTTAGTTTGTTTCTGTATCCAACCACAATGCGAAATATTCCTGATGTATGTTCCAATGTAGCAAAGAACATCTCACATCATGACATTATTGCAAATTCAACACAGATGACCCAAAAAGAAAAAAATATTCTGCATGCGCAGGTTCTCTGAGAAGTTAATGACACAGGCTAAGATTATTGTTGCAGGTAACAAATATGTTTTCTTCCATAGAGCCATAAAAAATGAATACTTCAGGGAGATAATTCTGAGATCAATAATTACTTCATATTAATATGGTCTGTTTCTGTTTCTTTAAAGCTAAAATGTATTTCTGAAGCTATCAGTTTTTGTAATCAGTCCACACCTCAATAGGTATTTCCCCCCCTTCCAAGAAATGATGCCATGTTAGCAATGCCCAACAAACTGCAAACGCCTCTTTCTCCCAAACAGCCCACCTCCTCTCAGTGTCAGTTAATTTTCGGGAAATATAAACACAGGGTTGTAATTCCCCCTGTGGGTTTTTTGTAAGAAAATGGCACTCATGGCTACATCACTTGCATTGGCTTGAATGACGAATTGTTGTTCAGGGTCAGGGTGCTTAAGGATTGGTTCAGCTGCAAAGAGTCTCTTTAGTTTTTCGAACGCAGTTTGGCACTTTAACGACCATTGCAACAGCTGACAAGGTCGGGTCTCCTCCCCCCCTTTTCCCATTTTGAGTAAATCGGTGATTGGCATGGCTATCTTTGCGAAAGAGGGAATAAATTGACAGTGAAAGTTGGCAAAACCCAGAAAGCTTTGAAGCTGCTTACAGGTGCGTGGGGGGTTGCCATTCTAGCAGCACTTTTACTTTGGCGGGGTCCATCTCTATCCCATCATTTGAAATCCGATACCCCAGATCTGTGGTGGCAAACCTATGGCACGCGTGCCACAGTCGGCATGCAGAGCTCTCTCTGTGGGCACCTGTGCTGTTGCCCCAGTCCTAGGCCTTCAGTCCCGTCCATGAGCAACCTGCATCAAAATCTCCCCGGGCAAGTGGTGGGAGCAGGGCGCTCCGTGCAAGGGTTGGGTCGGGGCAGCGGGAGAAGGGTGCTCTACGAGGTTTGGGTCTGGGTGGCTGGAGCAGGGTGCTCTGCGAGGGTTGGGTCGGGGCGGCGGGAGCAGGACGCTCCATGCGAGGGTTGGGGTGGGGTGGCGGGAGCAGGGCGCTCCGTGCAAGGGTTGGGCCCGGGCGGCAGGAGCAGGGTGCTCTATGAGGGTTGGGTTGGGGCAGTGGGAGCAGGGCGCTCCATGCAAGGGTTGGGTCAGGGCAGCAGGAGCAGGGCACTCTCTCTGTAAAAATTGGCAGAACACCAAGTTTCATTCTGTTAATCAAAAAAATCAAATATAGATAATTGTCAACAATTATTATTTCTATATTCAGAAAAAAGGAAAACTATGTCTTACTATTTTTCATAGTTTTGTAAAATGAACAGTGTTACAACATTTAGAGCTGTGCAATCCTTTGGATTCAGTCTCCTCAAACTCTTGAAAATACAAACACATCTAGATGAATCCAGCCACCCACATAAATTCTAACTTTGCTATTTCATATGAGATAAAATAACATACCCAATTTCTAAATTTGCATTGGTAACATTTGAAACACAGGCCTATGGAGTTAAGGCACAGATAAGTTAAGAAAAGATAAACAGCACAACAATCTTACTTTTTTTCCTCTTCTTTTCCTCTCCTAATTTTTAATAACTATTTGGTTTATTAAGTGGTTTAGATAAAGACTTTATCTATGCATCTGTGTTACTTTTTACATCCTTTTTCCTCTTTAATTTATTGGAAATATTATAAAATGTTATTAAAAATGTTACTTTAGGCATGGATTAAAACCACACTATTTTGTGTATGGACTCAACATTCAGGTAATTGATTTTAATATTATAGTTTTTAATTTGGATTTTAGTATTACTGCTTCTCATTTCTCTGTTGAAATCCTCTTAAATTGGTCAGACTGCCACAAAGATTTGATTAAATTAGCTGTGGTTTATTGAATTGAAGGATTCTGGAGCAAAGGGAAATTGTTTCGTCTAACTGTTGCTTTCTTGCTTTTTGTAATCAGCTTTTGCACCAGAGAAATTTTATGCAAGCTTGGGAAACATGTACATGGATGTGATATACTGAAGGAGGGAATAAGGGAGCGTACAGGAATGATTGATGTCTTTCGTATGATTTAATGGCTCTGTTGTCTGATTTTCATTGGCTAACAAAGTTTATAAAGCAATGCTACCAATTTTCTAATGCGTGGCACTTCTGGACATAACTCTGCCAGCGTTCCAGATTGTTGGCCACCCAGCTGCTTAATTTGATCAAACAAAGTGCTGCTTGATCAAGAAGTCTCCACTTGGGTTACTTGATTAGATTGGTATTGTTATGTGCTCCTGGCTACTTTCCTTCGTGACCAGAGGCAAGCTTGCCTGACCAATAACCAGCCAAGACACAGTGAAGGCCTTTTGTTTTGTTTATTGCAATAAGCGGAAGAGAAGCTTTCAAAGCTTGGTTCTCTTCAAAGATTTAACCCAAAATATTTCCTTCTTTTATTCATCCCTGTCCCCGGCCGCTACATCCCTCCTCTTTCCCCATTGGCTGAGGTACTATGAGGTTACACTCTTTCCGTCCGCTTATACACATTTCCTGATAACATATTAAATCATATTCACATATACAATAATAATAAGAAAAATTAGACATTTAAATGGTTATTTTAAACTCGTGGATATTTATGTCCCTCTTTTAGAACAATAGGTTCTTTCCTATTTTTCAATTCAACATGTCTTTCCTGGCTAGCCATTTCCTCTTACAAATGTTTTTATAGCTTGTCTTCTTCCTTTCCCACTCTAAGACCCAGCTAATTTTTGCCTACATATTTCTTTTACATCCTTTATGTTAACCTTTCCTGTTTCCCATCATAGCTTCTCCACTCAGTAAATTTCCACTGCAGCAAATTCAATTTTAAATTTCTCTGTCAATATTAAATTTTGAAGACCTTTCTTTTACTTCTATCAAATCCCCACTTTTGATTTTTATTACATTGAAAGGTCTTCATTATCATGCTTAGAAAATCTTATAACCATTAACTGTATAACTACTTCTTTTCCTAAGGCTTTCCTAAAGCTTTTCCTACAGCTTTGGTTAAAATAGATGCACATAGAGGAATACATTGCAGACATGCACAACACATAAGTCCTACAACCACTAAAAAAAATAGGCCAAGAAACATTTGTCTTAACCATTCAGTGTTGGGAAACCAATTAGTTAAACAACCCCAATCGCTCCATATATTTTCATACTTTTGTTCAGGAGCTTTAGCCACTTTCCTGATTCCTTCTGAATATCCATTACTGCTTCATGATTGTTAAGGTGACCAATCGTCCTCCTTTAGGGAGGACAGTCCTTCTTTTGTAAGTTCTGTCCTCTCTCGAAAAGTGTCCTCCTACATGTCCTCCTTTTCGATATTTGAAGACTAATCTGTAAATCTCCGTATTCGATCGATGCCAATCCGATCCGTTGCGTTTGATGTGACGTATTTGTATTTGACATGATTCGTCAAGGCTCGGTACAGTGCGGCAAGACGCAATTATGAGACGCATGCGCTCCGCACAGGAGAATTGTTTTGAGAGAGTGCGCCACGCGCAAGAATGCGCCACGCGCAAGTGGCTTTGTTTACTTCTTACCAAAACATGACACAGCACACACGCACGCATTAGACTCACTTCTTTTTCAGTGAATATTCAATCATACATAGGTGAGCACAATAATTCACATTTTATTAATTCATTATCTATTTAATAATTTCCAAATATGTATAATTTTATTTACAAGTTTATTCGCTTATGTTATTGTTTCAGTTTTAATAATTATTTTATTTATTCATAATGAATGTGCTTGCATCATTCGTGTAGCTCTATATTTTATTTTTAATTTTTAATTTCATTTAGGGATGGAAAAATCAAAAAAGAGGAAATGCCATTTCAACGATAAATTGAATAAGGAATTTCCATTCCTCATATCAAAGAAGGATAACATTGTTTTCTGCAATATTTGCAGCGGAGAATTTTGTATTGCAGTTGGGGGCAGAGCAGCTATTACGAAACANTGGAGGGAACATTTGCATTTCATACCATAATTCACAATCAAAGTTTTCGTAGTATGGATTGTACAACTAAATTATTGAAAACGTTTCACGATGCTAAATTTTCATGCGCCAGGACAAAATGCGAGGCTATTATTAAATCAGTATTTAAAAATTACTGTGACAAAATACTTACAGAAGACTTGGAAACTGCAGCATTTGTAACAGTTTTATCTGATGCATCCAATCATAATGAAACTAAATTGTATCCAATACTAGTAAAACATGTTTTCAATATATCGAAGAATGGTATGAAACAAACATCACAGGAAATAACAGTTTTCAATGGTGTTTTTTTACTTCATCGCAAATATATTGGACAGATATTGCATCTTGTGTTGAGTTTTTATCTAAAGAAATGCCAGACATTAAAATAGACGACAATTGTCTCTTTGAGGAAATTAGAAGACTGAATGTATTTTTAAATTCTGAAAAATTAATACAATGGGAAAATAAATGTATTAAGATGAGCTGTTTATATGTTTTCACTTTGGAATGTTTGTTCACCCAAACACCACGGTGTGTCATAAGTACTTTTTGTTAAAATTAGAAAACCAATAAAATATATTTTTTAAAAAAAAGAATTAGCTACTGGCTAGAAAGGAAAGTAAGGAGGGCAGCCGGCACTTAAGGAAGAAAAAAAAATGTAAGTACTGGCTGCAGGCTAAGGCAGCCTCCCCAAATGGCTCCATTCATAAGTAAAGGAATGCTACAGGCAAAATCCATTCAGGAGAAAAATACTTCAAAATCCCTTGCAGCAAAACTTACAGCTAACAACAGCAGAGCAATAGAAGCTAACAAGAGACATCAGCCAAATAGAAATTGCCAAACACTCCTTAAGAACACAAAGCCCACATTGCACAAATCCCAGAACTTCAAAGTCACAAAAGCACATAAGAATCCTTCCACTCTCCATCTCCCTCCCTCGTGCCTCACCTCCAGCCATTGCTGCTTTTTTTCATTCCTCTTGGAGGGCGACCCCTCCCCCGCTGCATTTTTTGCCTGTTTGCTGCTGCCAGCATAGGTGGCTGCCACAGCAGTTGTAGATCGGCTCATGGCCAGCCTGCTTGATTCCTCAGCCTGCTTGATTCCTCCTCCTCCTCCGTGCAGCTGACTGCACCTCCTCCCAAGGCTGCTGCTTTTTTTCTCTCTCCCTCTCCTGCCCAAACTGCCTCCTTTTATAGCCTCTCCTGTCTCCACCCCCCTCCTCCTTTCTCATGGGGGAGGGTGAGCCAGAAGTGAGCCTGGGGCCTTTGCAGCTCCAGAGGACTCTCTCACTGTAAGTCCTTGACTGTGCTGGCTCTTTCCCTCCCCCACTACACTTGGCTAGGCAGGGCTGCGTACCACCTGCCACTCATTAATGTACCACAAGTGGTACGCGTACCACCGGTTGAAAAGCCCTGGTCTAGGCAGCAATCTAGTACAATCGGTAGGCAGCAATCTAGTACAATCTAGTACAATCGGTAAAAAGGTTGAAAAGCCCTGGTCTAGGCAGCAGTCCCATGATTTCCTGTGGTCTCCAAGTACTAACAAGGTCTCGTATTGATCAGCTGTTTCCACGATCACCCAAGGCCACACACTACTATTTCTTTTTTTAAAAAAACAAATTTTATTGTTTTTTTAATTCTTAAGACAAAGTGATCGAGACACACTGTGGTGCTGGCAGTAGCATCAATTCTATGTTGTTGCCAAGAAGGCTACCTTGAAATGTCCATGAGGTAACCAGGAATTTGATTCAAGGGAATCTTTGTTTTATGGAAAAAGACATTTGGTGAATGAAATTCCAGCAGCAGTACTACTTAATGCCACCCTTCTTGCTGATTCTAGTTTTTGAAGTATTTTTTGGTAGATCAGTTCCTTAGAATTCCCCAGCCATAATAGCCATTGCTGAGATTTCTGGGAGTTGACTTCCTGAAGTTTAAAGGGCATCCAAATTCATGTGAACTGTATTTTGGACATTGGAAGATGTGCTGAATGCTATATTGTTTAAATTGAAGTGGATGTTGCTTGAGCAATCCTGATTCTTGACTATTCATTTACAGGAGATCAACTGGCTAAGTGTGTGAAGGCTGGTAATGCAGTTCTGGGAGGTAGGGTCAGCCCCCAGGTATTCGGGCTCTGAGTTTACAGTGTCATCCTATGCCTGAAACTGGAACATCTGCATCTATTCTGCTTCTATTCTTGCTGAAATGTAACCTGCTGCAACCCCCATAACAATCTATTAGGTCCTGAAAGTACCAGTGCCTTGCTTACAAACTCACTAAGTTCTAATGCATCACAAATTGCTTTATTGGTGCATTCTAGGTATAAACGTAGCAATAGCAATAGCGTTTAGGCTTATATAGCACCCCATAGCATTTTATAGCACTCTCTGGGAGGTTTACAATGTTGAAACATTATTTCCATATTGCCCCCAACAATCTGGGTCCTCATTTAACCGATCTTGGAAGGCTGAGTCAACCTTGAGCCCCATCATCAGGATTGAATTCCAGGCTGTGGGCAGAGTTTGCCTACAATACTGCATTCTAAACACTATGCCACCAGTAGATTTATATTTGTTCCATGATACATAGATATAGATATAGATTAGATATAGATATATTTGCCCCCAAAAATCATTACTTGTTAGAATGAAATGAAAGAATGAAAATTAAAGCTGACATCTACCACCCCAATATTTATTTTAATTTGCAATCTAAAGTTTATATTAAGACCTCGGAGTGTAAATCTGTATGCATCTTCCACTAATTAAAAATTACGGATGCATTCCTAATCCTAGCAAAGCCCAAAATAGATTTGTATAATAAATGAAATTTTCATTGATCTGAAAGAGCAATAAAGGATTAAACACTCTAGTTAAGAATGAAAACCCCAGATCAGTATTAAGCTCAGATAATGTTTATGGTTGTAAATTTCATTATGCTGGCGGTATAAAATAATGGCGGGGATGCTTACAAAAAAATAAAAGCCACTTTGATGTAGTGATTAAGGCATCAAGCAGAAATTAGGAGGTTGTGAATCTTGCTTTAGGCACAAAGCCATCTGGGTGACCTTGGGCTAGTCACACTCTTTCAGTCTTAAGAAGCACTTAATGGTAAACCATTGCTGAAAAACCTTACCAAAACAAACAAACAGCAGGGTCTACTCCAGCCTTCACGAAAAGTCAACAATAACTCAAAAGCATACACATACTTAGAAATACAAGCTTCTCTCACTATTTTTATAACTTTAATAAATCATAAATATGTTAATAAAGTTTGGAAATAGGAACAGTAAGTTTGAAATAGTTTTAAAATGTTGAATTATGCAATCACTTGGAGTTTATCAATATATAAAGAATTTTTAATTTATTGAAGTATTCCAAAGGTGATTACTTTCTTATACCATCCCAGACATACAGTCTTGGATAGATGGTACATATTCATACTGTTTATATAATGAATAGAATAACTATTCTGCATAAAGATTTAATGCTGTGTTTAAAAACTACCCTTTGTTTTTATCTTGGATATAAATGTGACTTTATTTTTTGGTCAGGTACTTATTGTGGGGGCACTAGTCATCCCCAATGTAATATATTACTGAGGGAGTTAAATTAATGAAGCTTCTAAGATACATTAATGGTCTACTGTCCTAAAGGTGCTTTTTCAACAGGCAACTGGACTTTCTTGTTTTTCCTTTGAAGATGTTTTGCTTCTCATCCAAGAAGTTTCTTCAGCTTTGACTGGATGGTAGAGCTGAAGAAGCTTCTTGGATGAGAAGCAAAACATCTTCAAAGAAAAACAAGAAAGTCTAGTTGCCGCTTGAAAAAGCACCTTTGGGACAACCATGACCTGGATGACTGAGAATCTCCATGGACATTAATGGTCTACTATTTGACAAAGTATGCTACACAGACCCTTGAATCAAATACTTTTCCTAAACAAATGAGTTTTCTAAGGCATGCACAAATGAATAACACTCCTACTCAAATTGTCAAGATAAAGCCTGTAAATCTCAGCAGATGGCAGCCTCTCTCCAATTTTGCCTGAGCTAGGAAGATAAGCAGAATAAGACCTTATTAAATAGAAGGCCACATAAGCTTAGGTCAAGGATATCAACAAGACCTTCTCCCACTGTCTTAGTCTTCTTTAACATGATCCAGCTCAGATTTCCTCCCAGATTAAATCTCAACTACACGTAGTCCTTGGTTTATGACCACAATTGTGCCCAAAATTTATGTTGTTAAATGAGACATTTGCTATGAGTTTTTCCCCATTTTACGAGCTTTCTAGCTGCAGTTGTTAAGTGAATCATTGCAGTTGTTAAGTTAGTAACAGTTGTTTAATGAATCTGCCTTCCCCATCGACTTTGCTTGTCAGAAGGTCGCAAAATCTGTTCACACGATCCCATCCATAAATATGAACCAGTTGCCAAGCATCCAAATTTTGATCACATGACCATGGGGATGCTGCAACAGTCGTAAGTGTGAAAAATAGTCATAAGTCACTTTTTTCAGTGTTGTTGCAACTTTGAATGGTCACTATACAAACTGTTCTAAGTCGAGGACTACCTGTATGTGCAAATAATGGAATCCAATGCAATATTTTTGAAATCTCTCAGATTATATGAGTAACAATTAGACTTTTGTGACATATAAGGACAGTAACTGGGTAATAATTACATTTTAAAAAATGAAAAATTACCTAAAAGTGCTCTGGTGTAAAGGAAATGAATAGCTACAAAAATGGAAATATCCTGGTAAGAGAGTTAGCAGTGCTTCTCCAAAGATTATATTCTACAACCCATCAGTTCACATGATCAGTAGATGGCAGCAAAAATGAGAATTCTGTTTGCTTGTGTTGCCATCTAGTAGTCATTCAGATTTTTGCAAGTCAGATCTTTATAATCCTGTACTTAGATGATTAGAGTTTATCAGATTTTACTCCATGACAACAGATCTTACTAAATCTACAGCTTTAGAGATTGTTGAGGAAAAAAAATCCCATTCAAATCTTGTCTTAACCAGAATTCACCCAGTTGTATTAGGTAAAGCCCTGTTTTTAGACTTCCACTTTTAATAGAAATGCTAAGCTACCTTAAAAGGTTGCAGTAAGATCTGCTGAGATAGCATGGAAGTTACTGGAATTGATTTTTATTTCAACTGTTTTCACCTCATTCTCACAACACCTTAGATGGCATTTTGAGTGTGCTGAAATTGTTTTGCTTATACATCTCTCAATAACTCTGCAGTGTCCTTGGATACCTAGGCTCCGTAACTGAACAAGTCCTGTGGGAGATGTTTCCACACGATTTTCTCCTCTGGGATTACACCAAAGCAAGAAAGGTTGCAGACCCTTAGGGAAATGAGAAATTAAAAGCCAGACATTCACACACATTTATCAATCACTTTGGTTACTTCAGCAGAAGAATCTCATGCCCCACTCAATATTACTAAGGACGATGTCAACGCTGCTAATATTGAATATTCTTGCTTTGACAAAATATGCAGAACTGTCTGGTATTTTTAGAGTTAATTCAGATGAAAGAGAAAGGGAGGAGATTAGTAAGGAAAGCCCGGGAAAAGGAACGGAAGTGAATCTTTGCCCTCCAGGTTAATTGGAAGATGTGAATCATGACCCCAAAATAGGGGAGGGGAAATGCCTGGAATGTTATGTGCAAAGGGAAGGGAAATTCAGATCTTGGCATCCATCATGCCGTGCTGACACGCCTCTACACTAATAAA
>NW_015389574.1:131184-133872 GCF_001527695.2 Protobothrops mucrosquamatus
CCAGGTTAATTGGAAGATGTGAATCATGACCCCAAAATAGGGGAGGGGAAATGCCTGGAATGTTATGTGCAAAGGGAAGGGAAATTCAGATCTTGGCATCCATCATGCCGTGCTGACACGCCTCTACACTAATAAAGGCTTTTTTAGGTTAAACCATGCCTGAAAGTTCTTTGAAGTGTTTCATTAGTCAGACACATGATATCATGCCAAGATCCACAAATATTTTAAACCAATTAAGAGGTCCCGGACCTCGGTCACTATTCCTAATCTAAAGGGGATAGATGACAAAGATTCGGGGAAGATCTCATTACGGAAGGAGAAAGATGGCTTGAGGCCACCACCTCAGCAGCAGCAGCTTCCCCAGAGAGTGGAGCGGCAGCCAGCCAGCCGGGGGAGAAAGAACTCTGGCAGATCTCCCAGCTGGGAGCAAAGACTTCAAAAGCAGAATGGAGAGATAACGAAGTTTTGGTTGAGTCGCTGGAAAGATTTCAAAAGCCAGAGGTGAAAAGCAGAAATCAATTCCTGGAGAGAGGAACTTATACCCCTCCCATGGCACATCAGAAAGCCTGTCAGATCCTGTCTTCCCCTGCCAGGGACTGCAACCCTGAAGAGAGAGGGAAATTCAGTCTGAGGCATCTGCAGCAATGGGTAGATTGGGATCCACAGCAGATGGATGGTCAACGATTTCTGAGCTTGGCACAGCTAATAGAGGCCTCGCAACAGCTTGGAGTGGTGCAGAAGCCAGGAGATAAGCAGCTGGTGGGAGACCGACCACAGCAGGGAGATTGGCCACAGCCCCCGAACGTGCAACCCCTGGGCATAAATCTGCAGCCAGGATGGGGCCATCAGCAACAGCCACAGTGGGGGCCCCAACAGCCTATAATTGCACCACTTTTCAGAGCAACCTTCAATGGGGACCCAGAGAAGCTGGGTTTTTTCCTCAACCAAGTGCGCTCTCATTTGAATTGCTGGGCCTCTCTCTACCCGGACCCGGGGGCCATGGTCAATGTGATTGCATCCAGCCTAGAGGGAGAAGCATCCGAATGGCTGAACAAATTATATAATGAGCAAGCCCCTGAATTGGAGGATCCCCAACTCTTCCTCCTAGGGCTGAGGGAAAGATTTGAGGACCCATCTATTGGTCTTAAAGCAAGAGAACAGATCCACAAAATAAAACAAGCCGGCAGGCCTGCCCTGGAGTACGTGCGGGAATTTCGCAAGATAGCAGGTCGAATAGAGGAGTGGCCTGAACAATCCCTAATCCATCACTTCATTGAGGGATTAGACGATCACCTCTCTCAGGCCTGCATCTATCGAGCCGTACCTGATCAGCTGCAAGAATGGTACCAGGCAGCAGTGAAGCTAGACGTTCAGCTCGCCCGCTATAAGAAGCCTCCCCCATCTGAATCCGAGCAGCCACCAGAGCAACCCGGACAGCAATCACCCCCACGAAAACCTCCAACTACTGCGATGGCTGAGAGACACAGACCACCTGCAGGCCCGTCAAATAAGTGTTTTCGGTGTGGACAAGAGGGACATCGAGCGGCAACCTGTCCAGTCCCCTAGCCCCGACTGCAGAGCAGACCGGAACCAGCGACGGGAAAGAAACCTGCTCAGCGGCTAACGAGAGAAAAATCCAACCGGGTCACGCAAGAACCTGTTCCCCAGATTACACCCCCCACACAGGAGGACGCTGGGACTCCGGGTGGACCCGCCCCTGCTCTACCCTCCTTTGACAGCGACAACGAAGGAGAGAACAACCCGATGGTGAGTCGACAAATCCCGCCTTTTTCACTGGCCGCCAAACTTATAATCCCTAAGTCTGGGGCACAAATGGACTTAAACATGCTAATTGATTCTGGATGCACCCGCTGCATTATTAGTCTGCCATTTGCCATGAAAATGGGCATACGGGCAAAACAACTTTCCAAACCTGTGAGATTTGAGCAAGCCGATGGCTCCCTGATGGGAGAGACTCTTGTCACACAAGTAACGGAGCTCTTACGCCTAGAAATAGGTGCACACTGGGAGTTTATTCGCTTCCTAGTGGCTCCAGAAATGACTGAGACTGTGATCCTAGGGCTAGCCTGGTTGGACAAATGGAAGCCATTTATCTGGTGGGAGAAAGGAATGAGAACTGTGAGACTACCTATAGGGCCTAAACCTCCCGCTGATTCAACCGATGTTGCAGGACACCTTAGGCCACCCAATGAGCGAGCGCACATGGCTGCCTCACTGCCGCCAGGCGAACCACTAATCCTCAATGAATACCGGGACCTGGCGGAGGCATTTAGTGAAAAAGAATGTGATGCCTACCCCCTCACAGACCCAATAACTGCTCCATCAAACTGGTTCCAGGAGCCAAACTCCCACGGCCGAGAATGTATGCTATGTCCCCCCTCGAAATGGAGGAGATGCAGCGATACGTGAATAAAAACCTAGCGAGGGGGTTCATCGAACGGGCCAAGCCCCTGTGTTGTTCAAAGAGGAAAAAGATGGATCTCTTCGTCTCTGCGTAGACTATAAGGGTCTCAACGCTGTGAGTGTGGAAAATAAATATCCCCTCCCCCTCCTAAAGGACTTATTAACCCATCTGGCTAAGGGGAGTGTCTTCACTAAATTAGACCTGAGAGAGGCATATTACCGGGTGAGAATAAAAGAGGGAGACGAGTGGAAAACTGCCTTCAA
>NW_015389574.1:136460-139700 GCF_001527695.2 Protobothrops mucrosquamatus
CGAAAGGGTATAAAAATCCGTATTTTAGAACCATTCTGCCTAGCTAGCCGGGGATCCGAGCTGAACTGTCACTCACCGTTTCGATCCTCGAGATTAAACCTCTCTTTCCGGTAGCTGGCTTCACGACCTATTTCTTCCGCGTTGCGCCGCTAGGAAAATCCCGGCTGGAAGAACCGAAAGGGGAAATTCCTCTCAACAATTATCTGGCGACCACGAAGGGACTCCCAGCTCACCCGCCACCGGACCGGGCCCGGAAGAGCCTCTACCCAGCCGGCAGCGGACACCTTGTTCCGCGGGAAAAGCCTCCACGGACCCTGCCCGGTTGGCTACGGGTATTAAAGGGAGTTTTTGAGTCTTGCGCTCGGACAGCTACCTGGAAAGAGGGTAAGTGCCACCAAATTTAAACATTTAGTTAAAGGGTCTGGGGAACGAAAGGAAGAGTGTATGAGTGTGTGTATGGGGCACCCGCCTCTGAGAATCAGCTGGAGCTCACCTCCTCCGTATGCCCTCTAGCCGCACCCCGACCCGCTGCTAGTTCCAACTGGAGCCGTGACCGGCGGGATCCGGGAAAGCAAGGAGGGGGCATCGGAGCGTGAGACCTTCTGGTGAAGGAGGAGAGCCGAGCGGGTAAAGAAAGAGGGAAAGGATTCTATTTCGGGCAAACCAGGACCCCTTCCGTCAACAACAATCAAGCAATAGCCCCAATTTAGAGCGGTCCGCTTACCTCTGAGAGCAAGCAGAGGTCCGCAACGGATTCTAGAGGTCCGCAAAACAGGTGTGGCAAAAGCCGATCGGTGGAAGAGTGACCCGTACCTTCTGGGGGGAAACCAGAAGTGTCTCTGCAGACCTTTTTTTCCAGGGGTCTGAAAACGTGGGGAGATCCCTCAAGGAGCCAGCGTACTCTGTGAGGGATCCAGAGTGCTCCGTGAGTCCCCTTTTTGGACTCACCAAACCGCGGCAGAGGAAGCTTCGCTAGGAAGCTTCCTGTATATATATAGAGCCCGTTTAGTGAAAGTATGGGAAGTTCGAGTTCAAGGGCGGAGATATGTTTCCCGGTTGAGAGCTTGCTCGACGCCTGGGACAGGAATCAGCTACCTGTCCAGGGCGGGATGAAAAAGAAACGGTTAAAAGAATTATGCAAAAAATGGGCTTTGCTTAGAGATGAATGCGGGAGACAGATTTGGCCCGAAGGTGGCACCTTTGAATTCAAGACACTGAGAGCGCTGAGATCAAGAATAGAACCGACCCAATTACCTTACTGGTATTGTTGGGCTGAATTGTCTAGACAGAAAAACTCAATCCAAGATGACTTAAAACCCCTTCCCCCTCCGTACAACCCTGAACTGTACAACCCTGAACCAACCGTCATGGCCCCCCTGTTGAGTAGGCCCATTCCTGGGCGACCAAGGGGCCAGACCGGACACATTCTAACCCACACTCCCTTCTCCCCGTCTGACTTGGCCGTCTGGAAGAAGGACACCACTTCCTTCCGAGCAGACCCCCTGTCAGTCATAGAAACCATAAGATCCATTGTAGATACCCACAACCCGTCATGGGCAGATATGACTCAACTGCTACATGTGTTTCTAACCAAGGACGAACTGATGAAACTGTTTGAAAAAACGGAAGAGATAGCCAGGTGCCCCGTGATAAACGTGCCGGGGCAAGTAACCCCCGCTAGGGTTGCCTGGCCTCTCAACCGCCCAGACTGGGATTATAATAATCAGAACCACTGGGATGACTACACGAGGGCCAAAACTAATTTACTAGAAGCCCTCCAGGAAATAGGGAAAAAGCCCCTTAACTGGATTGAATTCCAAAAAACAAGGCAGAGAGACAAGGAAACCCCAGACGCCTTCTGGGTCCGCCTCTTAGATGCCGGTACCACGTTCGCTCATTTAGACGTAGGGTGCCAAAAAGACCAAAGCATTTTGGCTGCCGCTTTTGTTAATCAATCTGCGAATGATATCCGAGGCCATTTCCATAAAATAGTCTCTAACTGGTCAACCTTAGACGTCTCGGAGTTGCGCAGGATTGCAAACTTCGTATTTGACCAATGAGAGAAATTAGCAGAGGAAGAAAGAGAGAGGAAGGAAGCAGACAAAGACAGAGAGAGAGAGAGAAGGCGCAGGACGGAGAGAAGGGAGGACCTACAAGCTTTTGCTTTAATAAATAGAGATAATCGGAGAAGGCACTACAGACCAACTCCAGGGAGAGTGTGGGCATGTCGGCAATGTGAGCTGGAAGGGAAAACTTCCTGCGGGCATTGCTTCCGATGTGGGGAAAATGGACATATCAGAAGCCAGTGCGGGGGGCCCCAGAACAGGGAAATCTGGACCCAACACCGCCAACCAAGACCCCCTTTCCCAAGAGAAATCCCCCATCGCCAGAATAGAGATCGAAATCTGCCCCAATGGGAGCGGCAAGAACATGACCTATCTTGACTAGAAAGCGATTATAAGCCCACCTTTCATGGACTGGCTATTCCTTTAAAGGATGGCCCTGATGGAGAGCCCCTGCTAACCGTAACTATAGGGGGAAAGGCGTACGAATGTCTCATTGACACCGGAGCCACCTCCTCCCTTATTACCACAGCACCCTTTAAAGGGTCAATAGTGCCCGGGGCCAAGGACAATGTAGTGGGGGTGGGTGGAAACCTCATCCCGGTCGAATTCACAAACAGCTTAAAGGTGGAGGTCGGACCATTCTCCTTGGAACACCCCTTTACGGTCTGCCCTCAATCCCCCCTTTCCCTCTTGGGAAGGGATTTGCTTTGCAAATTAGGGGCCACCATCATTTGCACCGCAGAAGGGCTTCATCTAGACATCCCGGTTAAACGGGCACCCTTCTCCATGATGTGCTCAACTGAAAAGAAGGTCCAGCTGCCAATAGACCTCAAAAGCTTACCGGCCTCTCTGTGGGGATGGGATCCCACGGAAGTGGGACTGCTAAAGACAGCCACCCCGGTCGTAATCCAAGTAAGGGCAGGACCGCCACCGTGCATTCCCCAGTACAAAATCCAGCCGGAAGCGATAAAGCTTCCTTCTCTGTGGGAGCCCCCACCCTGTGGAACGAACTCCCCCCAGAGATCCGGATTATTCCGGATCTCCCCTCCTTCCGCCGTGCCCTCAAGACATGGCTTTTCCATCAAGCGGGATTGGCCTAGGGGGGGATTTTATAGGGATTTTAAAGGGATTTTATAATTTTTCTAATACAGGTTAATTAATATATATTTTAATT
>NW_015389574.1:142113-150731 GCF_001527695.2 Protobothrops mucrosquamatus
TACCCGTGCCGCCATGCCACAGCCTTGGAAACCGCAAGGCACCTATTAAAGGAGCTAGTACCCAGGTTCGGAGTCCCAAGCGTTTTGGACATGGACAGGGGCACACATTTTGTGTCACAAGTAATCACACATGTCCTCCAAGCATTGGGCATTAAACAAGACTTACACACACCAAGACACCCCAGTTCCTCGGGGGGGGTGGAGAGACAGAATAGAGAATTAAAAAGTCTCCTGGGAAAACTCTGCCAGGAGACCCGCCTGCCCTGGCCCCAAGCACTACCCATAGCCTTATTCCACCTTAGAACCCGGCCAAGGCAAGACATAGGTATCTCCCCCTTTGAATTATTGTTCGGCCGACCACCTGACACACTCAAAGGCCTTGACCCCCAGTCCCTCTGCTTAGAAAAAGGGGAGGTAGTCTTATCATCTTATCTTACAGCTCTACACCAGAGACTCAGAGAATTGTGGAAGCAAAGTGCCTTAACACAGACCTTACCATTGGAAGAAAACCTACACCAGTTCGAACCAGGGGATTGGATTTGGATAAAGTCATACAGCCGCAAGTCACCGCTACAACCAAAGTGGAGCGGACCATTTCAAGTTCTGCCAACCACCCAGACGGCAATCAAAGTAGCTGAAAGAAACGCTTGGATCCACTGGACGCACATCAAACCTGCAGTCGTAGACCACAGCAGTACACCTGAAGCAGCACCAAAGGTTCCACCCCTGAAGCTCAGAAAAAACCCCGAAACTGAAGAGTGGACACTAGAAACACTTTTTGAAACAGAGACAAATGGGGGAGGGAATTAAGTTTACCTTTGTTAGAACTTTATGTATTATTGTATTTTTGTATTCAAAATGTACCTCTGGGTTCATAGAACCAAAATTGTTTCCGGAAAAGGGGAACGTATGGGAGTACTTAGCAAAGGAAGTATTGAACACTACAGATTTTTGCTTGAAAGGGGGTAGATCAGTAAAGGACATTTTAACCACATGCCTGATGGGAATAGCAACAGCACCAAAAGCCATCACTGACGACACTAAAATAGGAAAACACCCACTAATGGCCTCATACTATAACATTTTTGACTGGGGGACCGCTACATACACAAAGGACAGCGACATGTACACATTGCAGGTAACAACTGTAACACGAGCAGCCACATGCTTCACATTGACCGGATGCCACACACCCAAGATCCCCAGCTGCTACGACCTCACCAACACTGAACTAGCCTGCAATAGCACCGTGACCATCCCCTTTTCATATGGCTATACGAAACTCCCCACCGGATGGTTTTTGCTGTGTGGCCTTAAAGCTTATTCCTACCTACCAGCAAATTCCACGGGAGGCCCTTGTACATTAGGGCGACTAACTATGCTGATGCCCTCCCTGCAAAGGCGGCAAAGGAGAAGTTTCCAAACGTTACCCCCTGACTGTGATTCAAAAACCTCCCTCCTCACCAAAGCTGAATATATTGCATTGGCCGTTTCACTAGTGGGAGTGCCAGGGCTGGCAACACGAAATTCAAGGAACATAAATAGCCTGGCATGCACCCTAGCCAAAAGTCTAAATACCACCTCCCATGCTCTAGATGCCTTAAACAAAGAACTAAGGCAAGTTAGAGAAGCGACCCTCGAGAATAGAGCAGCCATTGACTATCTATTGCTGAGGCACAATCATGGCTGTGAAGAATTCCGGGGGCTCTGTTGCTTCAACCTATCTGACCAATCCGAACTAATTGAACGAGATATCAAACATTTAAAAGAACTAGCACAAAACATTGGACATGATCAATCACCCTGGGACCTCTCTTGGCTCTTCTCATGGTTACCAGACTTCCACTGGGTAAGAATTCTAGTTGGAAGTATAACCACAGTCATAGTAGGCGGAACCCTCCTTTGTTGCCTATGCCAATTAGTTCCTTTAGGGTTAAAATGCCTAAAGATCGGCACAACTCTAATCAGAGGCAAAAAACAGAACAAGAAAACCTCTCTCATGATGTGCCAGATTGATCACCACTACCGTATATATGAACCAGTTGGGCTAATCACTGGTACCCCAGAGATAGCCCAAAATGGGGGAATTGAAGAAAGCTGGAAACCCCCTCCTCATCCCCCTCCTCACCCCAGCATGATTCAGCAGCAGCCTGAGGCTAAGTGGCAAACACTTGATGGAGAGCTGACTAACAACAATCAGGACTATCACAGCAGCAATCAGGACTATCACACACAACAATAAAGCCATTAAACACCTTTCAGGCAGGATTAGGAATTCACCCAANCGAAAGGGTATAAAAATCCGTATTTTAGAACCATTCTGCCTAGCTAGCCGGGGATCCGAGCTGAACTGTCACTCACCGTTTCGATCCTCGAGATTAAACCTCTCTTTCCGGTAGCTGGCTTCACGACCTATTTCTTCCGCGTTGCGCCGCTAGGAAAATCCCGGCTGGAAGAACCGAAAGGGGAAATTCCTCTCAACAAAATAAATATAATTATAAAGATATTGAACACAAACACATACAATTTGATTAGCAATGAGCCACCTCAAGGTATCAGTGGTCCCCTGAGAAACCAAAGCCTGATGACAAACCCAAGTCTTCAGAGACTTCTGGGAAATGATGGGTGAAGGGGGGGAATATTCCATAATGCATGGACCATTACTGACAACTCCTGTCATCTGGTCCAAGTCACTTTAATTTCCAGTTGGAGGGAACTTTGAGGAGCCCCCCTCCCCCACAAAGTTCAAAGTAGAAAGGCAGAATCGTGTTTGGCAAGGCATTTCCTGGTATCTCCAGGAAATTTATAGGTGATCAGCATTTTGAAGTGGGCCCAGCAGCCTACAGATAATTATTCTACTTCCCACAAAACAAGACAGCCCCTTCCCAAGTTTCTGATTGACAAGCTAGAAAAAGAATTCAAGAAAGGTAAGAGTAAAGAATAGAATTGTATGAATTCTATACAAGCAACTACAAATATTGGTGAGGTCCCAAGCTTCTTCTCTCATGTCCAGTACTTCCTGAATAAATTGGTATCTTGTCTCCATTGTAAAAAGTAATCTTTTTTGTAGGGCTCTTGATATATAGAAAAGCAGTATATATCTACAGAGAAAATATAAAGAAAGTCATTATTTGGGTACAGGTCTTGTACCTCTATATAAACTGGTTACCAATATACTATTTCAGTGCACCCTTTCCAGTTTATAACTTTGCATGCCATTATCTCTATCTTTTATGACACAGACCTGCTCCTTCAGGAAATGCTGTAAGTTGGGAGGGCAAAAATGATCCACAAAATTACAAGGGGAGCTAGGTTTAGGTTAATAATATTTTTCATAGAGGCCCTAGCCTTTTATGAGAACTGAAAGCCTTTTCGGGGTGCAACCTCGGGGTTACGTGAACCGAGCTCGGTTCACAGATTAGTTTATTAGTGTGCTACACAAACACGAGGCAACCTGCATAATCTTAGTATGCGAATTATATTCCAGTTTATATTTCCAACATGCACAATAACAGTATAATCAAGTATTGTAGCTAATCCCTACTGTCTTCTTCCAAGACGCCTCTTTCCGGTGCCCTCACCCAAAATTCACTCTTAAAAACTTACACCCGAATCCTCTTAAGAGGATTCCCTAACGAGACGGACGGATCTAGGACCCTGAAGGCGCTGCCCCTTTCACTCGTTGTCACCTTACTTTTCACTGTGAAGATTTGCTCGCAGCACCGGGAGCTGCTTTTCTGCACAGAAAGCCTCAATGCTGGCAATAAATGAATAACCACCCGAGGGTGGAAAAAGAAAAAAGAAAAGGGGGGGAAAAACTCCCAACATTTCCAAAATACCTTCCCGTTGCAATGCATCACTGCAGTCAATTTCTACATTTTTTGGGATGATTAGGGGGAAGGACTTCCCGGGTCAGGGGAAAGTAGCTTCCGGGCAGCTTTGAGCCCCGGCACCTTTTTAAAAAAAAAATTTGGAAATTATCCGCTGGCAGAAGCTCAAGGGAAATAGCCTGCGGCATCCTTGGCCAAAGTTGCATTACCAGGATTCCTTATTTAAAACCATGGTCGCGAATCTTACTGGGATTGGTGTTTAGTGCACGCTGCTGGGCAGAACTTAATTTCAGCCAGGGCTCGACAAAGGTATATTTCTTCCCTCCGGAGCTGCTCCATCAGCTGTAACGCCGTAGGTGAAGGTCTTAGGTTAAGGAATCTGGTCGCTTCTCGTTTTAGACCAGAGATCTCTGCCTGATAAAGACTTCTATGCAACCTGCAAACTGGCTGGGAAAGGGAAGGAGGAAGCAAATTGTGGAAGGGTCTAAACTGTAACTAGTCTGCTGACATGTTAAATGTGTGCTAGTTTTAAAAGTCCACTGTTGGTTTGGAAGATGAGTTGCGAGAAGGACCTTGTCAGAGTTGTTAACATTAGGGAAAGGGGGATCTTGGGGCAGGAGTGATCAGAAATATTGTTCAGGAGTTCTGTACTGTTCAGGGTTTTTTTTTTTAATCTTCCTCCTAATAATCAATGGGCGGAGCAGATAATACTCCTCCTAGATCGCAGCTTCAGTCCGGCTCTTAGACAAATATAACCTGCGTTATTTTCTGGGGACTAAACTTATTTGAAGGCAGCGAGCCTTGCTCCTCAGTACTGTACACAGGCTTAGGATGGAGGTGCAAAAGTAAAATAAGTGGAATTAAAGGTTGGAGATCCAAGGGGCTGTGATAAAACATATTTTTGAATGGCAGATTAATTTATTTTGATTTTAAAAAGTGCAGATTCTATCTAGTGCCTACATAGAAGTAATCTGTATTGTTTCAGTAGGTTTTGTAAGGGCATCTAGGGTTATGGCTTTATTACATCAGTGGAAGATACACATTTGTTACACAAATTTATATACTGCCCCATCCCAAGACACTCTTTCTCAAACACACACACTCCCACACACTCATATTCCATTCCACCCCAAAGGATAGTCCTAGCATCTTTTGTATCCTAATTGTTTTAAATCTAGATCAGGTTAGGGCAGCTTGGCCTCTGTATGTTTTATTAATCTAATTTTGAGGGAATTTACTTAAGAAAATATCCCAGAAGAAGGCAATTATGAACCACATCTGTACTGTTGCCAAGAGAACTTTTACGGATGTATTAACACATTTCCATAGAATCAGTTCTGTCCAAAGGGGCCTTACTCCTAAATTGCTTTATCGTTGCAATCTAAACCTGTCCTTGAATCAAGTTATTTGACTGCATTTGTTTGAGTCATCTGGGACAGTCTGTTAACAACTGTGTTTTGCACAGTAATTAGCCCACCACATTTCAGCCTGTTGTGTGAAATCAACCACTGTGATTAGTTTGATATTTGTACCTGGAAAATTGGATTAAATTCATTATGGTTCAGTTAGCCATGGCTTGTACATGAATGTAACAATGTCTTTAATGTTATCTTCAGATAGACATCACTCTTAAAAGCTTTTACTAGCAAATAAGTTTCAGTGAAAGTAAAACTTCTAGTGAAGAGACTTTTCAAATCTTCATGACAGCCTGAAATCAACTAGTAATGCTTTTCCTATTTCCCTATTGAGAAGAGTAATTTCAATCCTTTTTCTCTCTCTAGGAACATTATATTCTGTAGGTGTTATTTATAATGTTCCTGAGCACATTCTTTTTACCCGATAAGTTTGATCCAACTGCAAGCTTATACATTTTTGAAAAATGGAGGTACTAGATTCTGTGGCTATAGAATGGTGCATCATATTAAAATGATGTGCATGTATTTATAAAGATGTTTATTGGGCAGACTTCTGGAAAAAGATGGAGCCAGGCAGTCTGGATAGCTGATGGCTTGCTTTTGTGAAGTTAATGCTCTGTTATGGGCTGGGCTTTTGTTTGCAAGCACACCAATGGCATGCATACTAACAGTTTCCCACTGTTTGTGGGAAATCTAAAATGGGTTGAGACCACATGGGTGCAATGAAGCCCAGTCAGTTGCACAACTTTGTTAATCTGGGCATGCTCTGAGATGGAGGGTGGGATTCATGAATAACAGGTTCACGAAAGTGAGGGCTGCAAAGGCAGGAGTCAACTAAGTCTTTGGGGAATCTGAAAGTTTTAAAAAACTGACATCAAGTAAAGCATTTGGAGTGGGCAAGCAGGCACATGCTGGACTGAATCTGCAGTTTTTGGTTGGCAAGTGGAAGGAAGGTTTTCTGTTCAGGCTGACCAGCAAGACAGTTGCAAAAATTATGTTAAATCTCAATTTACAGATCATAAATGGCCATCAGTAGAAATGTAACAAAGATACATTTCCTGTCACATTTACCAATTCTGTATAGATACTGCTCCCAAAATTGATTTATGGTGAAAAGATTAGACCACTAGGCAAACATCCCCACCATGTACAAGAAAAATCTAAGCATGCAATACTGGTCAAAAGTAAATTTAGGTGTCATCGTTGAATTTATGAATTCAATGAATTCATTTATGAATTTATGCCTTGCTATCAATCAATCCATCTTTCCAAATTTTTCTTGCTTGCTGGTTGGAGAAGGAAAGGATCAAAATCCTTAGAAAGCTGGAATACATCAGTGTCTAAGTAACTCTTAGAAGTATCCAAATTTCTTTAATAGGGACTTTAGACCACCATACCAATATCGAATTCTCTGCAAACAAATTCATTGTTTCAAAGAGCAGTTTCGCTAACTGAGGGATACTCAAGATATTCATGGAATAAGATTTCTAATAATGTTTCAAATAGACAAAAATATTTTCAAGTGCAAGTACAATGCCAGGATAGATAGGGAGGAAGGAGGAGGAGAGAAAAAAGAAATCTTACTAGTTTCTACTGATGGCCATTTATGATCTGTAAATTGAGATTTAACATAATTTTTGCAACTGTCTTGCTGGTCAGCCTGAACAGAAAACCTTCCTTCCACTTGTCACATATTATAAAAGGAGTACATCTGGTTGATATTTTAAAAATGCCACCTCCGATGTTTCTTTTTTAAACAACGATCTTAGGATAACAGATAAAGCTGGCACATTTTTAATGGAGGTAGCTAAAAAATACTATTACTGTATTTTTGTTTAAATATGATTGATTGCATTATATATGTTAAATGAATATATATCTTCTATTTTTTATTTTTAGAATTTATAATAGTTAATTCTACCATGATTTCATACCACTGAATTACCACACTAAAAAAATCTGGTCAGTTCCTGTGTGCAGTTTTTGGTATATGTTGAAAAGGTTTTGGTGTTTCTTGGCTCAATGCCCAGTGCATCATTCAGCCAGTAGAATTCAGAGCTGAACTAATGGCAAAGACAATACTGTACATAGTCTCTTGTTTCAGTTTGGAGTAATTTTGAGAATGAATTTGTATTTCTGTTATCTTCTTTTATTTAGAAAAAAATAAGGAATCTAGATGAGGGAAGCTGGAAAAATGCCCTCTAGTAAGTTCTTTAGTTAACCCTTAATGGCAACACTTCTTTGGTTGGAAGTTTATTTCAGACTATTTTATAATTTTCTTCAGTGTTCCAGATTTGGTTAATCAGTCCCAATCTGAGCTAGGGACAAATAAGGACCATTTGGCTTGGGTTTCATTTTTTAATTTTTATGATTGCTGAAGACTTTAAATGTTTAAAGTGGTCAAGTCCTCTCTGAATCTCAGAGATAATCTGGGGGACATTGTAGAGTCTTAAAATGGTGGCTTGAACCAACTGTTCTAAATGTCATATATATAATCTTATGTAACTTTTGGCTCTTTCACTTAAGCCTTTCTGCATTGTATTAGAAATTTCCAACAAACCAAGATAACAAAATCTGGTTTAACACAACATCTGATAAGAACTAAAATATTTCTTTTCATGTAGATGGAAGCATTTGGAAGTTTGTATTCATAAGGTGACCAATCGTCCTCCTTTAGGGAGGACAGTCCTTCTTTTGTAAGTTCTGTCCTCTCTCGAAAAGTGTCCTACATGTCCTCCTTTTTGATATTTGAAGACTAATCTGTAAATCTCCGTATTCGATCGATGCCGATCCGATCCGTTGCATATGATGTGACATATTTGTATTTGACATGACGATTTGTCAAGGCTCGGTACAGTGTGGCAAGACGCGATTATGAGACGCATGCGCTCCGCACAGGAGAATTGTTTTGAGAGAGTGCGCCGCGCGCAAGTGGCTTTGTTTACTTCTTACCAAAACATGACACGGCACACACGCACGCATTAGACTCACTTCTTTCTCAGTGAATATTCAATCATACATAGGTGAGCACAATAATTCACATGTTATTAATTCATTATCTATTTAATAATTTCCAAATATGTATAATTTTATTTACAAGTTTATTCACTTATGTTATTGTTTCAGTTTTAATAATTATTTTATTTATTCATAATGAATGTGCTTGCATCATTTGTGTAGCTCTATATTTTATTTTTAATTTTTAATTTCATTTAGGGATGGAAAAATCAAAAAAGAGGAAATGCCATTTCAACGATAAATTGAATAAGGAATTTCCATTCCTCATATCAAAGAAGGATAACATTGTTTTCTGCAATATTTGCAGCGGAGAATTTTGTATTGCAGTTGGGGGCAGAGCAGCTATTACGAAACA